>NW_013671043.1:59417-64056 GCF_000517525.1 Limulus polyphemus
CCCTTTACAATTGACGTATCTTACCACGCCCAAGGCCTCATAGATTAATTTACTCTAATTCTGCCTAAAGAATTTCAAGTGCCGCGGCTATTGAGGACTCCCCCTTGTTTTACTTCTGATCTGCAGAATTAGTTGATAAAGACATGCAAGTCACTAGAGTGTGACTCAATTCTGGGACGCAATCTGAGAGTTATGGGTTCGAATATGCTCACCCATTCAGCCGTAGGAGCGTTATAATGTGACGGTCAATCTCACTATTCGTTCGTAAAAGTGTAGTCCAAGAGTTGGTGGTGGCTGGTGTTGACTAGCCGCCTTCCCTCTAATCCAATGGTTCCCAACCTGTGGTCCCCGGACCCCTAGGGGTCCGCGAAGATAATACCATCTCATTAAACAAGTAAGTTTTTTAATTCTGCTGTTCTTTTAATTGTACACTCAGTAATATATGTCTTTTATTTGATAGCGAAAAATGGGGAAACAAGTAAATTATTAGTAAGAAAAACAGTTTATTGGGTAAATTGGGTTTCAAAAAACATGGGGGGGGGCCTTGGTGGTGAAAAGGTTGGGAACCGCTGCTCTAATCTATCACTGTCAAATTAGGGAACGGATAGCGCAGATAGTCCCCCGTGTAGCTTTGCGAGAAATTCAAACGAAAACAACCAATTCTGGGATAACTTAACGTTTAGAATTCTGCGTTGTTTAAACGCCGACCCCCCCCCCCTTTTCTGCTTCTGCGTTAGCTTTTAACATCATGTTACTAAAGTGGTGTTCGTGCTACCACATGTGGCGTTACGTTCACGTGTATGCGAAATTCTTTGTTTTGTGTTTTTTATCAGCAGTGAATAAGTCTTAAACGCTATGCATATAAATTCATATTTATATAAGAACGTTTTGAACCCCCCCCCCCCCCCCAGTGGCACAGCGGTATGTCTGCGGACTAACAATGGAAGAATCCGGATTTCGATACCCGTGGTGGACAGATAGCCCATTGTGTAGCTTTGTGCTTAATTAAAAACAAACACAAACGTTTTCGAACACTTACTTGAGCAAGGGAGCGTATAAAAATATTTTCCACGGTCGTTTCTTTTCATTTTATTTTGTTCTATATCCTTTAGTACAAAATACGTTTTGAAAATCCCATGTTGTATTTAATGAAAATAGAATAAATTCAAGTAAAAAAGTAAATTACTGTAAAAATATATTTACTGTACATGTATGTTTGTGTGTACTTCTAACCAGCGAAGTTTGAAAAATTGTTTCGTTATCTAGTTAAATACTGAGGCAACAAGTTGGAATAACTAGCTGTAAGTTTGTACGCATGTCAGTGACGTAGATATGAAAAAAAGAAGTATGAAGAGAATTGAATTGAATAAGTTGGGAGGTTAGAATCCGGGTTTCGATACCCGTGGTGGGCAGAGCACAGATGATCCATTGTGTAGCTTTGTGCTTAATTACAAACAAGCAAGTCTTACATTTGTCACCCACCCCAGTGGCACAGCGGTATGTCTGCGGACTTACAACGCTAGAATCCGGGTTTCGATACCCGTGGTGGGCAGAGCACAGATGGCCCATTGTGTAGCTTTGTGCTTAATTACAAGCAAGCAAGTTTTACATTTGCCCCCCGCCCCGGTGGCACAGCGGTATGTCTGCGGACTTACAACGCTAGAATCCGGGTTTCGATACCCGTGGTGGGCAGAACACAGATGACCCATTGTGTAGCTTTGTGCTAAATTACAAACAAGCAAGTTTTACATTTGCCCCCCACCCCAGTGGCACAGCGGTATGTGTGCGGACTTACGACGTCAGAATCCGGGTTTCGATACCCATGGTGGGCAGATCACAGATAACCCTTTGTGTAGCCCTATGCTTAATTAATAAGAATATAATATAAATTAGATAATTTCAGATAAACTTTCATTTAGATAATTTATTACGTCATTAACTTCGCCATATTTGTCTGTAGGAATGTTTCTAAAGTGTTTAATAAAAACATTTTTGTATTCTAGGGCAGTGGTGCGACAACGTTTTTATGGCGCCCCCTTTTTTAAACATGCGTTTTATTGCCTCCTCCGTACCCCGTTTAACGTATTTGCGTATATACTATGCATGTCATTTTCCCATGTTACTCGGTATTACTTTATAATAGTACGGTAGTTTTTGAAACTAGTATATTCATTACATTTGTACTTTCAAATATATTTTATATACCCCTACCCACTCTCCGCGCTGTCCCACTACCACTTGAAAGCGCGCCTTACAGTTATTGGGTACATGCATGTCACATCCGGTATCAATCTCACCGGTTAGAATTCATAACTTTGTAGTGGTAGCGAAATTCTGCTCAGAAAAGTAAGGTACTGACGCAACTCAGTATTGAACTGTCGGTATTTAAAACAGCTATCATGTCTATTCCATCTAGCCATGGCTGTCGTGTTTGTAAGGTACGTCCTGAACCAGGTGATCTGCTGTTCGGTATTTAAAACAGCTATCATGTCTATTCCATCTAGCTATGGCTGTTGTGTTTGTAAGCTACTCACCTGGTTCAGGACTCTGCTGTCGGTATTTAAAACGGCTTTCATGTCTATTCCATCTAGCTATGGCTGTTGTGTTTGTAAGGTACTCACCTGGTTCAGGACTCTGCTGTCGGTATTTAAAACGGCTCTCATGTCTATTCCATCTAGCTATGGCTGTTGTGTTTTTAAGGTACACACCTAACTCAGTATTGAACTGTCGGTATTTGATTAAAACAAGCCCCACGTCTGTTCTATCTATGAGTCTAACTCTGGCTGTCGTATTCGTAAGGTATTCATCCAGTTCAGGACTGTACTGTCTTTACTTAAAATCATCCGTGGTTCGAGCTCTAGTTATCTTAGTCATTAACTGGTTATTTTCCCAGATATTTCAGAATTACTACCAGACTTATGTCTGTCTTAACTTGTAACAGAACATATATTCGTCTCAGGGCTGTGAGGCCAGCATTAACCTTGTATTCAAGGTTTGATGATAAACTAAAAACAGTTTCCAATAGTTAGTTTTATTATTGGGGCTCAGTAATTATTTTGTTCATTATTACACTGCAAAAAGTTTACTGCCGGGTTTGAAAAAAAGAAAAGAAAAAAGAATTAACAGACGGTCTCGGTGACAAGAAATAAAAACGGTTCTGTGAAACTAGTGGGACGTGAGGAAGTGTGAGAAACACACAGCTATCTACAGTTTACCACACACAGTTACAAGTTAAAGTTTGGAAGTCACAACAGATACTGACTTAAAAAACACCACAGTTACACAGTACAGCAGAATTTTACCATCGGGTGTCGTCCCCCCGATGGATCAGCGGTAAGTGTACGGACTTACAGTGCCAAAATCCGGGTTTCGATCCTCGCGATTGACACAACACAGATAGTTCATTATATAGCTTTTCACCAAAGAAGACAACAACGGCAACCCTCAGGTGTTGCCAGATGGGTTCATTCGTTATATGAGTCTCGTCGAAAGCTTGTACTTGTATTCTACTAGATGTCCGTAGTGGGGAGAGAGCGGGGGGGCTAAACATGTCTCCATGACTTATGTACACCTATTCAAAGAATTACTCTTTACTACTTTAAATGTGGTAAACTTACGACGAAACAGATTATTAGGCGTTCCCTCTCGACTATTTCAAAAATCGGGCGTGAGCGAGTTCGTTGTTTTCTTGCTTTTCAAAATGTTCCTTTGATTCTTCGAATTACGTTTGTGTGGGGCTTGTTGCGAACCGCAAGCCACCGTGCAAGTTGTGAGGAAAAATAACTCATTTAAACGTCTTCTTGTATCCAAATTGGTTAAAAAGTGGGGAATACTTTTACGAGAAAGGGTATACGTTTCATTGAAATTAAGGTCACGTACATGTTGTTACAAAATATCGCAGACATGTTAAACAGGGTCGGGTCCATGGTTCGCTGATTGAAGCAGAAAGTCGCGACACCGAGTGGATTTGTTTAAACACGTGTTTCTGGAGAACTGCATATCAACAGATATTTGACACTTTTTGGAAATACTTGTATCATAAATATATAGTTTCTTTGTTGTTGTTTTTTTTTAATATATCTATATATGTTTTGGAGTTTATGTCGTCACATTTCATTCGCTCTTACGACCTAAACAAACACATGAAAGATTGAATTACTGCTACGTCTTGAATTCATGCTTATTCCTCGTCGCTGAGATAGACAAAATTAGGCTTAGCACTAGGAGTTTATTTGGCATACTTCTATCATCAAACTCGAGAAAGAAACATTATATATATAATATGGACGTATCTATGTAATGGGTTTTCTAAATATTTACAAAACAACTGTTTCTTTAATACTTTCCGAGCTTCTTATTGGTGGGTCTTCAAGTATTTTCAGCCAACCATCAAACTTTTTTTTGTATTTAATTACAGGAACATCTAAAGCCAGTTATATACACTTATTTGTGAAATATGAACTTTCGAGTTTTACGAGGTTTTTTTATTTTGTGGTCCAAGAAACTACATCAATTCTATGGTTGAAATCCTAACAGAGCCGGCCCGGTATGGCCAAGGTGGTTAGGGCGCTCGACTCACAATCTGAGGGTCGCGGGTTTGAATCCCCGTCACACCAAACATGCTCGCCCTTTCAGCCGT
>NW_013671043.1:64535-66975 GCF_000517525.1 Limulus polyphemus
GGTGGCGTTATAATGTTGCTGTCAATCCCACTATTCGTTGGTAAAAGAGTAGCCCAAGAGTTAGCGGTGGGTGGTGATGACTAGCTGCCTTCCCTCTAGTCTTACACTGCTAAATTAGGGACGGCTAGCGCAGATAGCCCTCGTTTAGCTTTGCGCGAAGTTCAAAAAACAAGAAACGACACCAAATGGGTCTTAAAGTGGCGTTGTTTTTTTATGCAGACATATGACCCAGAGAAAAATACTACACGTGACAGAGATCTTGGTCAGAATGTCATTTATCACAACATTGTTTTGAAGTAGCAGACTTTTTACAAATTTAAATTTTGTCAAAAATGTGATAAAAAATGGTGAGCGACACCGTCAAAAGTAGAGAATATTGGACCAAACAGTAATATAGTTAAGTGAAAAATTTAGGTTTGAAGTTATAATGTTCGGTCAATCCCACTATTCGTTGGTAAAATAATAGCCCAAGAGTTGGCGGTGGGTGGGGATGACTAGCTGTTTTCCCTCTAGTCTTACACTGCTAAATTAGGGACGGCTAGCGCAGATAGCCCTCGTTTAGCTTTGCGCGAAATAAAAAAAACAACAACAAACCTAACAGAGCCGTCTTTGTTTAATTATTTTCCAAATTTAGTTAATTGCCGTTCAGTCATCTATTACTACTTTAAACAGTTAATTGCCGTTGAGTCACCTATTACTACTTTAAACAGTTAATTGCCGTTGAGTCACCTATTACTACTTTAAACAGTTAATTGCCGTTGAGTCATCTATTACTACTTTAAACAGTTAATTGCCGTTGAGTCACCTATTACTACTTTAAACAGTTAATTGCCGTTGAGTCACCTATTACTACTTTAAACAGTTAATTGCCGTTGAGTCACCTATTACTACTTTAAACAGTTAATTGCCGTTGAGTCATCTATTACTACTTTAAACAGTTAATTGCCGTTGAGTCATCTATTACTACTTTAAACAGTTAATTCCGTTATGAAAATCACAAGTAGAATGTTTAACTTATCTGTAGTTTTCCATATCTGTTTCATTATGATTTCCACTTGTAACTGATAACGAAAAAAATTGTTTTAATGCAAAGCCACACAATGGACTATCTGCGCTGTATCTGCCTCGGGAATCGAACCTCGATTTTAGTGTTATAATATCCAGTTTAAAATTGAACCACCGAGCTACATATTTACAACAACAAAAAGTATTGTTGGTACTAGAATATTAACTCATAAAATATAGGCACCTCTACATAACTGTTGAACACAAATTAAAAGATATATTTTATATGACAGGTAATTATATGTTTAAAAACACTTAATTACATTTTGTTTTTATCATCAAAAAACCGTTCAATTAATTTTATGTCGAAACTTCGTGTAGTAAACAGGAGGTAGAGCGTGGCCCAATAGTTGGAATACCCAGATTGTGTGAATTCGAAGATTCATGGTTCGCAATCCGTTGCCGTAGAAACGCGTTTCGCACATCGGGGTCGTGGGTGCTCATTATTTGATTCCAGTATCCCAATACTTGGATGAAGGTGTTGTTGACTAGCTGCCTTCCCTCTAGCGTATCAGTTTAAAATTAGAGACCGCTATACTTGACTAACACTTTTATAGCTTTGCGCGAAATTTTGAAAAATAAACAAACAAATGTTATTTAAAGCAGTACACAGCGAAGACGGAAACATTAACACAGGGTATCCAGATATTTATAACTCTTTGGTAACCCTTGCAGGGCGTGTGTTGAGCTGTCAACAAACATTAACACAGGGTATCCAGATATTTATAATTCTTTGGTAACCCTTGCAGGGCGTATGTTGTGCTGTCAACAAACATTAACACAGGGTATCCAGATATTTATAATTCTTTGGTAACCCTTGCAGGGCGTATGTTGTGCTGTCAACAAACATTAACACAGGGTATCCAGATATTTATAACTCCTTGGTAACCCTTGCAGGGCGTATGTTGTGCTGTCAACAAACATTAACACAGGGTATCCAGATATTTATAACTCTTTGGTAACCCTTGCAGGGCGTGTGTTGTGCTGTCAACAAACATTAACACAGGGTATCCAGATATTTATAACTCTTTGGTAACCCTTGCAGGGCGTATGTTGTGCTGTCAACTAAATATTTTCAATTGCCGGCAAACTTGTAGCTGATTGTCATCACCATCGTGTTGTCTGAGTTGTGAGAAAAACAACAAACTGTCCCGTAATAAATCTTGTAAGGATTTATTGCGCAATTAAGTTTGAATAATTGAACATTTTCCTCTATATTGCAAACTATGAGAAGGTCAGTCAATTTTTAGAGTCACTGTTTTGTATTTCAACACACGATGTTGAATATATATATGTTCTTTGTACTTCTGTGATACTGAAAACAAATTTAATCATACATTTAAACAGAGTTCAAGCAAATGCCATATTTGTAAAT
>NW_013671043.1:67470-69612 GCF_000517525.1 Limulus polyphemus
GGGGGAGTTATAATGTGACGGTCAATCCCACTATTCGTTGGTAAAAGAGTAGCCCAAGAGTTGGACGGTGGGTGGTGATGACTAGCTGCCTTCCCTCTAGTCTTACACTGCTAAATTAGGGACGGCTAGCGCAGATAACCCTCGTGTAGCTTTGTGCGAAATTCAAAAACAAACAAACTTTTTTAATTAAGATGAAGATTGAAGTTCGATTCTGTAATCTGAATAAATAAAATCACATATTAAAGTTTTCTTATTAAACATTAAGCTACACCACGGGTCGTTAGCGTTATAAGCCTTCTGACATACCGCTGAGCCACTGGGAGGCCACGGTTTTCTTCAAAAGTCTAGGTTTTATGCGACACGTGAGTACTATGACAGCATAATTATTAGCGTGTTCAATTTTCCAAATTCTCTATTGCCTAAAATTACCCATTATTAAAACCTTATTAAAAACGTGCGTTTCTATTCAAAAATGCAAACACACCCATTGGTGCTTCAGCCGTAAGTTTGAAAGCTTATAACGTTAAAAATCGGGGTTCGATACCCGTGGTTCGTAGAGCACAGATAGTCCATTGTGAATCTTTGCGCTTAAGAAAAAACAATCTATTGAAATTGATAACACAGAGATTTCAGTTCAGTGACCTGTCCAAGAGGGTTCAGACATCATCAACAACCTGATAGGAACGAGCCCTGGAAGTTGTAATATTTTAAACATCGCATGTTGTGTGTCTGTTAGTGAAGTTATTCGACAGAGGCAGGAAATGAATACAGAGCCTCATTTTGTCATTATTTAACTTTTGGATTACTTTGTAATTTTTTTTTTTTGAGATTTTGAATAGAATTTGGGGTCCTTTGATGATCGCAATGCCCCTTTTACCCCATTTTTGTTCCTGAATTTTACATATATCTCTCATTTTCGAGATGTATCTCTCATTTTCGAGGATTTAAAAGAGTACGGAAAAAGTTTAAAAGTAGTGTGTCACCATCTACTCCTAGTGAGTAAGAAAAACTATACAACAACACTAATTTAGTTTTTAGCTCACGTATGCCGTAGCTTAGCTAACTGCTAATATTATTACACGTGTTTTCAAGGGTTGATTCCACTTATTCCTAGGAGAAACTTTTGGTGATTGGGTTCGGTCTAACATGATTAAACACACTTTTATTTTTTCCTTTCCTAGCTCCTACTGTACAACACGAAGTAACTGTTAAGAGTTTAAACCTTGAAATCACCCTAATTATTTCGGTAAATCTATGCGATATGCATTACCCTCTTGATTCCCCCTCAGTAAACGCGATATACATTACCCTAGTGATTCCCCCTCAGTAAACGCGATATACATTACCCTAGTGATTCCCCCTCAGTAAACGCGATATACATTACCCTAGTGATTCCCCTCAGTAAACGCGATATACATTACCCTATTGATTCCCCTCAGTAAACGCGATATACATTACCCTAGCGATTCCCCCTCAGTAAACGCGTTATACATTACCCTAGTGATTCCCCCTCAGTAAACGCGATATACATTACCCTAGCGATTCCCCCTCAGTAAACGCGATAGACATTACCCTAGTGAGTTCCCTCAGTAAACGCGATATATATTACCCTAGTGATCGTTTAAACACAAATCTATACCATAAACTCTACTGGTCACAATCATCTGCCATAATGGTGAAGTGAACAACAAGAAAACATATAGACGTGATGTCAGAAACCTCGCTTGTTTTCGTTACAGTGGCACAGCAGTACGTCTGCGGACTTACAACGCTAGAATTCGGGTTTCGATACCCGTGGTTGGCAGAGCACAGATAGCCCATTGTGTAGCTTTGTGCTTAATTACAAACAAAAGCAATCGTACAAATTGTATACCTTTGCCCCGCTGTAAATTTTTGGATTTTTGGTTTCAATGTGCGCCGATCACTTTTTACACAGTTGTTATCAACAAACTGAATAAATGCCTTATATCTCCATTATAAAAAATGTTTCAAAGTGATCCAGATCTGGATCCGGACCAGACGTATTTTTCGACATACACACGCAGACAAACATACACACGGACCCAAATGCAATACCCTCGCCCTCCACCTCCGTTCGGGTAATTATTCGACCAGATCTTAGTTTCAGTATACATGAATCTA
>NW_013671043.1:70337-72009 GCF_000517525.1 Limulus polyphemus
GACTGTTACTGATGGAATATAAGTAGAGGGGGAATTAGAAATAGTGTAACTTTCAGAACACATTCCTTCTTTACAGAATAGCACAAAGCTCCTATGTGACTGTTACTGATGGAATATAAGTAGAGGGGGAATTAGAAATAGTGTAACTTTCAGAACACATTCCTTCTTTACAGAATAGCACAAAGCTCCTATGTGACTGTTACTGATGGAATATAAGTAGAGGGGGAATTAGAAATAGCGTAACTTTCAGAACACATTCCTTCTTTACAGAATAGCACAAAGCTCCTACATGACTGCTATAACTGTTGGTATATATCCATAAAACGGAGAAAGTTAGAAAGTGAGAACTTTTCAGAACAACGTCTCTGGAAGAGTTAATCCGAACAGCAAACATACAGCTATAAAAATTCAATTTTCCGACACATCTTTATTTGAAGCATCCTTGTAAACACAAACATTCTGACTTACGAGGGATACTGGTCAACATTTTCACAAACTGTACGTCCAGTGTCTGGACAGTGCTGCGGTTTGGGAAGGAAAGGATTTTTGGGTGCCGACGGTTTTGGGAAAGAATAGTCTGAATAGTAATAGGAACTCCTTGAGTACGTTCCCCAGGCGCCATCTTGTGGAGGGACAGGAAGGCACAATGAAGAGGTGAGCCACGTTAAGATGTGGAACAATACAGTAGACAACTGAAAGAAACAAAATAAAACTGGACTTCAGAGAAATATTTATTGAGTATTTTACTTCAATACATACTACCATTGACCAGTCAGCAGCCAATCAGCAGCGTGATTCAGGTTTTTATATAAATATATAAGGCTTGTATTCACTACCATATCTTTTGTTTGTATAACATAAACTAAATTCTATTCTCTGTGTGTTAACGCATTGTTTGTCTAGACAACACGGACCAAACATTGGAAGAGCAGAGTGAGATAAAGCACAAAGTTGGCCTTTTTCTATGTCCCACGTCTAAAGTTGAATGTACCTCACTTACAGGGTATATAACCAAAAGTCATTCGCTGTCTCGAAGTGTTGCGATAGGAAAAAACTGCAAATCACTTAGCGGCTTTATCAATCATTCCACGTTCAAAAGTATCATATTTAGCTCAGAACTAATGCTGACAGATGCAAAACTTTACACAGTAAGGCAAGAGCTTAGCAGAAAGTATTTACTGAAATCCTCTTCTAAGCGAGAAGGAAAACAAACTATGATACAAATTAAAAAAGACTAAATCATCTAATTATCCACAAAGGAGCTGGTAATTAAAAATATCAGTAAGACTTACTTAGAAAGTTATAGTATTAACAGTAGCTATATACTTAAAATGCTGTGTTTCTAGTTTCTCGAAGGAGTGTATAGGCATTAGTAACAGTGTGTTATCAGTTGTTGTATTTATAACACTTGCTGTCACACACTGTTTGTAATACTGTAATAATTCCAGTAAGTTAGATAATAACTATAATATATATACCTGTAAGCTATGGTATCATGTGTTGGGTCACGGGTTTAGTTCTTGTTGTACAAACAAAAGATATGGTAGTGAATACAATCCGGGTTTAGTTCTTGTTGTACAAACAAAAGATATGGTAGTGAATACAATCCGGGTTTAGTTCTTGTTGTACAAACAAAAGATATGGTAGTAAATACAAGCCGGGTTTAGTTCTT
>NW_013671044.1:0-5662 GCF_000517525.1 Limulus polyphemus
AGAGGCATATGACCGCGATGTAGGAGGGAACAATAGCTTCCGAGCCTCAGAATGAGAGATGTTATTTAGAGTCTTCAAATGCTGTACCTCTTTCTCCTCAACCAACTTAGAGCAAGATCTAAATTAAGATGGGTGGGAACCACTACAATTAACACAATGAGGGTCCATTTTGCAGTTGTAGACGTCGTGGTCCTTGCCACCACAACGAGCACACGTCACAGAACCATAGCAAGATGTCTTCAAATGACTGAACTGCTGGCACTGGAAATATTGGAAAGGGTTGGAAATATATGGCCATACCATACCATAAAATTCAAATGACCCGCCTTAACAGCGGCAGGTGGACGTGGTTATGAAAACTTCAAAATGAGAACAGAGGTTGGGACCATAATACCATCTTGACAAACAGCTGAAACTCCTTGGCTGGAGAAACCAGCGAGGATCTCTGACTTGAGGATAATCTTCAAGTCCCTCTCGACAATAACTCCTCGTGGGGAATTCAAAGAAGCATGAGGAGTAACCTCAATGGGGATATCCCCAATGGTCTTTGAATTCAAGAGGAGTTCACTGTGCTTAGCTGTGGATGCTTCCACCAAGATGTCTGAAGAACAGAGCTTCTTAACTGACTTTGGAGAGCCAGCAAGCCCCTCTAATCCCTTCTGTATAAAAAAGGGAGACATTTGCCTTAAAAATTTATCAGACAGAGAATTTAGGATCAGGAAACGAGGTACATGTGCACAATGTGGTGGAGACTGCTGTTCAGAGTCTTCAAAGTGTGGTCGTTTTCCAATGAGCAGAGTTTCAGATTTTTGGAGGGATTTAAGGGATCCATAATAAAAAGTGGGAGATTGAGAGCCCACTGACCCCACCCACCATGTAGTCCCATGAGGGTATGCACTACAATGTCAAACAAGGACACTAGCAGTAATGCCAGGGTTTCTTGAGCACTATACCCAAACACCAGCATCAGATACAATGTCCACACCACCCGTTGAGAATGCCCAACACTGGTACTTAGTTGAACCTAGCCCCATGGGACCAGCTGATTGACCCTGGGGGGTGCCAACCCAAGGCCACCCGTCTACAGGAATTCAATGCCAAAATGGCGTGTTGCAGTGCCCTAGACACCACTCAACCACCAGGATCCTCTACTTCCCTTCATGGATCGCCACGCACGGCAAACACGTGGGTGGATGTTTAGATCCCAGAGGAGATAACTGAAAATACAGAACCTTCCCTGGGAGGTCCTTTCACCACGTACAGGAATCCACCCGAGGGGCAGTTTCGCAGGCCTCACATTCTTAATATTAATAATATAATAAAATAAATAAAAAATAAAAAAGGAGATGTGGGTGCTCTAGCCCACAATGTCCCACATCTTTACCACCTCTCGCTGTCTGCAGCCAGATGTGGGAAGGTGGTTGCTCCATATGGGTGGAGGATGGGAGCTATGGGCTTGTGTAGTAATATCTTAACATCGTGGTATACATGTCCAAACATTATTATGGGGGCTGGAATGCCAACTTCAAAGACAGTTTTACTGTCTCCCCCATTGATATATGTATTCCAATTATTTCTTAATTTTTGTTTCAGCAACCACCTTCCCACATCTGGCTGCAGACAGACATTGTGGGCTAGAGCACCCACATCTGCTCTTTTTTATTTATTTTATTTTTTATTATTAAGAATGCGAGGCCTGCGCAACTGAGGTTAAACTGGATATACCCAACGCAAATTGGGTCTTACTTCTGCCAGTTTTTCAAAAACCAGGGCACATTGCATAACTACCCACCTTATGGTGTGTGCCCAGGTGGTACATGTCTGTTTTGAAACTGCGTTGTTTCTATTTTATTTATTTTTTTGCTTTCATTTTCTACATAATATGACAATTATATTGCACCAAATCTGTATAGCAGTAGTTAATTATTCTTACCATTAGCCGTATCAGAAGTCTTCTTTCCTTCTGATCTCTCCTGCAACGAATCATAATCATAGCTGGTACAAAGATTTTCAAAGTTTAGAATTATTTAATACGAATTTAATGTGGTATGCAACAACACTGTTTTTGAAGTGTATTCCATAAAACATTTATCGTAAAGATATTTATTATAGTATTAAAAGTGAGTTAGGAACATGTTAGTACAGCAATAGATGCATTCCATCGAACTTCTGATGATTTGATAAATGTTTCATGCACTTTAAATAAGCTTCAACAATGCCCACTAATAACCATGAAGCGAGTTGCAGAGCTTGATTCTTAGTGGACAGCTGTTGTAATGAATATTAAGTTAGTTGAGCTTAATTTATTTTAATTTTCCAAAGTGAGAGGCCTTTAATAGAGGATTTATTCTGGTTCTTCAACGGGTTTTATGTTTATTTTTGCACAGGTATTTTATGTGTCTGTATCTTCCGCCTGTTTGGTATGAAGATGGTGTGGTAAAGTTTTAGGTTCCATGATATTTTACTGGAGAAACTTTACCAAGTGCAAGAGTTAGAAACTGGTATTGAATTCAAATTATTCATAGAATTTATTGATAAAGCTAATGACTTTTAATTTTGCCGAAATTCATTGAATTTGTCCCTTCTGTCTATTATGTATCAATTAATTTTTGCATTTTAACGTACACTTTAATATTGTTAAATCTTCCTAATGATGTACAGATAAGTAATGGCAACGTTTAACATTTTTGTTGTTTATTGAAGCGTACCCAACAAATCAACATATGAAAAAATATTACAACCCTCTATTAGAAAATCTGAGTGTATACTCAATTTAAACCAATACTACCATCTCATTGAAAAAAATATTACTTCCATCAGTCGCAGATTTTGCATGCCATAAGCAATTCTTCTTGACTGTAAGTGACACCTACGATAATCAGATTTATTTGTTATAATTAACTTACAATTTGCTGACTACTTTCAGCCATTTTGTCACACAATATTTGAAATTCATGTTCAATATTGACAAACACTTATACAAAAAAAAAAATCATGGATTTCAAACAAGACAGGAAACAGTGTTACTATTCAGCAAAAAGCTATTTCAAGTGTACCTATCTTCACGCCAAGTTGCAGGTGTACGATCTGTTATTGAGTATAATGTACAATACATTGTACATTTTGTTTCTGCTTCATAAAGAAAAACGAAAAATATCGCTTACCCTTCGTAGTTGCATCCTTAAGTCATTATTGGCCTCACGAAGTGAACCAGTCAATGACATCAGATAATAGATTATCAATCTGTAAGACACACCTAAAACCAGTCAACAAAATCAGGTAATAGATTTCAAGACTGTAAAACACAACTAAAAACCCGTCAATGACATCAGGTTATAGATTATCAATCTGTAAGATACATTTACAACCAATCAACGACATCAGATAATAGATTATCCATCTGCAAAACACAACTACAACCAATCAACGACATCAGATAATAGATTATCCATCTGCAAAATACAACTACAATCAATCAACGACATCATGTAATAAATTATTAATCCTTCCGAATATATTAGTACCCTGTGAATATAGGTAGATATTTAGGTTAAGTATTTAATTGTGAAAAATTCTATATCACTTTCTTTACGTTCATTTCGCTCGTGTAAAAAAATTTTCAACTCCAAGAGCTCTTATATAATCTCGTTTCAAACTGGTAACTAACGACAAGAAGCTTTAGAAACGTCATAGGCTTTACGGGTTTAAGTTTCTGGCGTGTGCTATGTGACCACAAACACTTGTAAGCCGTTGTTTTCTATTCTACACAAGTGACTTTAGCCGTGGCATAGCAACTCATAGAATGGCTCCGAGTTTTCTTTCAAGTACAAACTTTTAACTCATAGCTTCATCTTTTGACCGATTGAGTATTCCCTCTTGTTTCCACTTTAAACTTCAGACAGCTGGTAACCACGCACAAGAAGGTTGTTTTGACGACAGAGTTTGGCATAATGCAAGCCCTAAGGGAAACCAAATTTAAAACGGTTCGCCCTCTGGATTTTTACAAGGGAATCGTGAGATCTCTCGTGATGTTCACAATGATCACCAACTGTAATGTATATTTTGTACATAAATCATATGTAGTACAAATAGAGATATCATAGCAAACAAGCCCATGGGCTGTCGATTCTCACTGGTGGATTTTCTGTAAAAGATCACTAATAAGTATACAAAAAAAAAAGACACGGGGTAGTAGTAGGGATGCAAAGGTTACTAATAAATACAAAAGGGTGTTATTGAATGCCCCTACGCATGAGTTGGAGATCTTGTAATAGATGGGTTCTGTTTTTTGACTTTTACTTCTTTGCCTTTAAACATTTTTCCAGAGATTCTTTTGATTAAATAACTTATTTCAATATTGGTAATTAAGTTAACATTTTTCCGTTCACATTGCCCCCAGTGGCACAGCGGTATGTCTGCGGACGCGTGGTGGGCAGAGCACAGATAGCCCATTGTGTAGCTTTGTGCTTAACAACAAACAAGCCGTTCACATTTTAAGAAAATAATAAACATTTAAAATGTACGCCAGAATCATGCAAAATTGGCTACAAATTAATTCGAATTTGTCAAAACACACCTTCTCACAAGAATGGATAATATTTTGGTATAGAGTATTCGTAACAAGAGTAGTGGAACCGTGACTTTTGCTGTATATTAAACCACGGATCCTTTCACGTACACAACTATCAAACGAAGCGGAATTTCCACTACAAACAGTATATTATATTCATTAATTACTATTCTTGATAAAGTAAATTCTAAGGTACTACTACATATTCGTCATCAGAAATAATGACTTTTCAGTTAATTAAATAACAAAAACTGTGGGGTTTCCACACAAGACAAAATAAATTATTCGATTACTCTTGGTGAAATAAGATCTGAGGTATTACGATATATTCGTCATCAGAAATAATGGCGTTTCAGTTAATTAAATAACAAAAACTGTGGGGTTTCCACACAAGACAAAATAAATATTCGATTACTCTTGGTGAAATAAGATCTGAGGTATTACGATATATTCGTCATCAGAAATAATGACTTTTCAGTTAATTAAATAACAAAAACTGTGGGGTTTCCACACAAGACAAAATAAATTATTCGATTACTCTTGG
This sequence comes from Limulus polyphemus, assembly GCF_000517525.1. Taxonomy (NCBI): domain Eukaryota; kingdom Metazoa; phylum Arthropoda; class Merostomata; order Xiphosura; family Limulidae; genus Limulus; species Limulus polyphemus. The sequence continues at coordinate 5,115 of NW_013671044.1, forward strand.
TGAAATAAGATCTGAGGTATTACGATATATTAGTTATCAGAATTAATGGCGTTTCACTTACACAAGTAACAAAAGCAGTGGAATCACCACTCCAGGTGAGGTCAGATACTCAATTATGTTATTCATCCAAGAAGGCAGGACATTCTCGATGTAACCAGTGAAGACTCCGTAGATCCGGCCATAGCCACTGTCAACAGATAGTAAATAAAAAAAACATTTGCTTCCACTTTTAGTCATCTTACCAGAATGTCTTGGTCTTGTTTCTATGATAAAAACGGTAACTGACTTCGAAAAACTTCATTGGTTTACTGTGTTTCCAATACACAACGAAGCTAATTATCAATAACAATAGTGTGCTCTTAACACATAGAATAAATAAGTTCGTGCAAAATACACAGCACTCTATCTAAATAACAAGTTCACGCCAATTCTTTAATAAAACTCGAAAAATAATAGAATTAAGTTAATCTATAAAAATATAATACTACTGTTTGTTGTATGTCCATGTAACTACTTCGCAGGGTGTGGATGGATACTCACTAAAATTA
>NW_013671044.1:6517-31775 GCF_000517525.1 Limulus polyphemus
TAAGCTTCTTTTACTTCTCTATCTGCTTTAGTTTTGAATCCTGTTTCAATGCCGATGAGAGTAACATCGTTAATGGAATGACCGATGTTAATAGAAGATTTATGGTTGTTGAAACGTTCTCTAAGAATTGTTTGTGTATGTCCTACTAATTGGTAATTGTATTTTTAACTGTATAAGGTAAATAGTGTTTTTTGTTTCACAACTGATTTCTTTGGATATTTTAAAGTTTTTTTGATTGTGCTTGTAAGAAAATGAGTCAGTGTTTTTTATGAACTTTCAGATTTGACAACGGGCTTTATTACATGGACGATAACCATTTTTGGGTGGGATGTAATTCACTTTTGTGTGAACAATGATATCTTTTAGAGTTCTGCTTTTCGGAAGGAGACAACGGGAACTTAAAGAAATATCTGTTTAAGACGATCGTTCAGTTGTAGGAGATGAAAATTGTTTGTTTTTTTCTGAATTTTTGAAACTTTTCTGAGTTTAAACTGATAGGTAATAATAAGAGGAATTTTATTTGAAAGTCTAGTATTGCTCTGATTTAGGGATATTTTTTCGCTGAGTGTTGTTAGCCTTTTCAATTTGTCTGTCGATTTCGGTATCTTTATATCCTCTTTGTAACATAGTTTGTTTAGATCCTTGGTGTGTTTTTTGTAGTCTGTTTCATCTGAGCATATTTTCTTCTAATAGTTTGATTGTAGGTAATGTGTCGTTTAGTGTGAGAGGGGTGACAGCTTTTATAGTGACGGTATTGTGGTCTGTCTGTTTTTGTACAAGTCAGTGTGTAAAAGTCAGTCAAGAACGTTAATCTGGGTAGGCGAGTAATCACAAGTAAACAACAAATCCCACCCTACTGAAAATCAACATACACCAAACTTTAAAGAAAAGTCTTTATATACACCTCCACCAGAGAACCACATTTAGAGAACAATATTAAAACATATATGGTATGTAATTTACAAGTCCAAATATTTTAAGAGTTTCACATCAGTACCAAGATGGGTATTGGACAGATAAACTATGAAAAAGGAGCAAAATTGACTGACATTTCTATGAAATTTTAAGAATTCCTTAACTAGATTATCTTTTGATGTTCTACAGATGACAGTTTTAATAATTCCTATACCTGAATATCCTTCGTAGTTTTATGACAGTATATTTTTTATTCTAATTCAAGTGTTTTCTAGAAAAAAGTGTAACACAGATTTTCAACATGAAAATGCCACAACAGGTACAAAATATGTACACTGTTATTTAGGTGCCACTAATTCTGGTTGTTAAATACTCTGACCGAAACTACTATAAAACAAAGAAATATATTTCAATATATCACAGAAGCTTGGATTGTAGTTGTAAAATTTAATCACTGACCAAAGTACACTATGAGAAAAGTGAACAAGGTAAACAACAGAAAGAATGAAATAAATGAATGGACCCATACATAAGTAAATTACAGCGTTCCTCTTCAAAATCCGTAACTAACCCCTCGACTGTCTGTACCCACTAATGTTCCTCTATATATTTTGTTGTGAAGAGACCTGATAGGATAATTTCTAGACTTCGGTTCCGACTGTATCTTCCCCTCATTGAGTTGTTACCACCAGCTTAACGATTAGTTAAGCAACTAACAATTAAGTCAGTCAGAGTAATTTATCATCACTAAATCAAACAATCAGAACACTCGACCGCCAGTAAACGAACCAATGAGAAAACTAAGGTTAATCATAATCAACTTATGAGAGTGCTCTATCGTCAGTATATCAACAAATCAGAAAAATTCAGAGTGGCATCATAATTTTGTTGAAAACGCCAACGAAACAGTGAGCTCGTGCTAATGTTTGTTTCTAAACGTATCCCATTTATTCTAAATGTTTTCAGGTTTACTCTAGATTTATTTTTAGAAGTCTTTATTTTATCAACTGTAAGACATTCCTAAAAACTTCCTGTGCCTATCAGAATATTAGGACTTAAATTATTTGACATACTCATTTAAATCAAAATTCTTAGTTCGTCCAGGTAACAATAAACAACAAAGGTACAAAAGATAATAACCCCATTATCAGATTATCCTCATGGAGTAGTATATCATGCCTTTACAATGATTTAAGTTTATTTAATGCAATACTGGTTTTCAAGTGAAAACGTTGTTATTTGTATCTAATTGTATTATATCTATATAGAAAAAACACAGAGATAAACCCATATATTGTTAATGACACTGTGGGGTGATTCTTATGTGTTTTTATAACGTGTGAAACTAATTTTTAATTGCAAGTAGTTTTAAAATTGTGCTTTATACAGAATTTCAAGGCTTCTACGTAATCAAACAGTATAGCCGTTTAGACCCAATTCTATTAATGAAACCAAAATTCGCTTATGATCTGTTTTTATATTCTGAGCTGCATAACCTTTTGTTTCTTTTGTTATCATATCTATCAATATGTCGTTAAAAACGAAATGATAACATGTAAAATGTAACCATAAGGTTCAATATCAATATTCAATGAAGAAGCAAGACGAAATTGTAAACTACATGGAGAAGAGGGAAATTGCTTTGTAGTGTGTACTTCACATCATACCCAAGACTGTAATAAGGCAGCGTCATCATTGATACTGTCTAAACTACTCTGGTCTGAGATAGTTTTACTTACAGAAAAGCTGTTTTCAATTTCATCCCAATCAATGTCACTTTCAACATCCATTTCAGCAACTAAAAATGGAACACAACTAAAGCGAAAACCGATTTACAGGTTAGAAACAGAAAACGTGACTCTTCTACCAGAAAACGACGTATTCTACTGACTAGAGTACTGGACTTACATAATTCAGAATAAATCCGGTAAAGATTAGCAGAAACAACATTTCCAATGCCATCTAACAAGCACTGATAACATTGGGAATTAACTTGGGCAAATCACGGAAAGGGTTAAAAAGAAGGTCGAGGATGTTCGATTGAAAAAATAACATGGCTTATTGTAGGTCTCCGCACTTTTTGTAAGGCTTTTTGTTAAGAGCCTGTCATTTGTTTCATTCTATTCAAATATTTTTAAGAAACAAAATATTTATATAACTTACAGTGAATACCGAGAAAAATAAAATAGAATCAGCAACAAAAATGGTAAATAGTCGACAAAGTAAGATGTATTACAAAAATTAAAGTAATGGTAATGAAAACTTTTTGGTCATATTCTTTATGGTAATGAAATGAAAATAGGCTTATGGAAGTTTTACGCATCCTCTACATTAAGTTTAGAAGTGAAAACCTGAGTTTTCAAGTTTCCAGACTTGCTTATTTTGTTCATAACAGTTATTGTAATAACAAAGAAATATGTTAAGATGAATTTCAGCATCTTAAAAAAATGTATTAGTTACTTGAATAAAAAATTTACTTGTCCATCAGTGCTACCACAAATTGTAAATTTCACAGAGTTCACCGGTCTTATTTCCCACATTCTGGTACTTTGAAATGGTCTGAAATATAATTTGGCTATGCATATATAAAAAGCTAGAAAAAATGTAATAATGTTTATACTTATATCATCAAGCTTATTCCCATGAAAGCTTAGTTATGATTAATTTACTATTTACTAAATATAAATTGTACTACTGAAATATCATTTGCAATAAAAGTTTGCTTTGGCTCACATTTAGATGTAACTAAGAATACGAGATGGCTGAGTTTTTAAATAAACTTTTTATCTTCTGTTTTTACAAGAGAAGATATGTAACATTCCTCACCCTGATCATCTATGGGGAATATTGGAATTGACCTGAAGCATGTAGATATTAGTCTCTTGGTGGTAAGTAGCAAACTTTAGAGATTAAAAATAAAAAACCAGAAACAGACAATATTTTCAACAGGGTTTTAAAGGAAATTACGCGAGCCTCTCTCTTTCGTTTTGGTAAGTCAATAGATAGGTGGCAGGTGCCCGAGGACTGCTAATGTTACTTTTATTTTTAAAGGGATGGTGATAAGAGTTTATAGTCCAGTTAGCGCTTACGTCTATAGCACGAACATTTCTATAGAGTCTAATATATAAAAGAAGCTTTAATATCGTTTAGTAAAAATAGGACCTAATGAAAAAAAGGAAAATTTTACCTTTTCTAACCTGTTAACTTTTTGCAAAGATGTTACTTGTTATCTTAACAATGATTAGATATATTTAGATTTTTAAAGAGCTTTTGATAAAACTAGTTAATTAGATTGTGGAATCATTAGACGAAAGACAACCAAAGTTATTATTAATGGAGAACAACCAAACTGCACCCTTATTACTGGCGGAGTGCTTTAGTGGCCACTGTTTATTTAGGCCTTTGTTTTTGACTATTTACATTAGTGTTATTGATAATTGATAATTTAGTGACGTTTTCTCACGACATTAAACTCTTGGGTATTCTTAGCTGTATTGAAGATGCTGAGATACTACAAAGTGACTTGAATCAGTTAGTAAATTGGGCAAATATTTAGCAAATTACCTTTATGACAATTAAGGTCAAGAATTTCGGTTATCTTATCTTTGGACCTCTTGCTAATATAGATATAAACCTACACAATAACATAACTCCAGAAATGGATCTTGGCAAAGTCTGGATAAGGCATTCAAGCCATCAAAGCAATGCACTGTTGCTAGCAATAAAGCTAATAGAATTTTAGGCTGATTTATTGGTATACTAGTTACAAGTAAAAGGAGGTACTTATAGCTATACAGATAACCAGTTAAACATCTCTTTAATACACTGTACAGTTTTGTTATCCTATGTTAAATATTTTATATCCTCTTGAGAAAAGGAAGACTTAAAAGTGATCTTATTCAAGACTATCCATAGTAAAAAAAAGCCTCTGATTTCTTTGTTTTGCATTTTGAAGACAATATAATAAAAGGACACAAATTTAAGATTTGGAAAAGGCAGTCTAGGCTCCAGTTAAGTGGACACTTTTATTTTTCTAACAGGGTGAGTAACTTATAGAATGAGTTGCCATTGGCAATAGCGTAGACCGCACTTTACAAGAGAGTAAAAGGGGGAATCGATGTTTCCTGAAAAATAAAGAATAGGTTTAAATTTTTATTTTGCTCAAAGATGAGTGTGAAAAGAGAGGCTTGTAGGATAAATGGTACATCATGCTAGCTTTGTCCTAGTAGAAAAGAATAATCCACAGTTAAAATTCCAATTGTACTTGAAAAGGTCTTGAATTAGACAAATCTGCTGCCTGAAAATTGCAGCCTTGTGATTTCCGTATAAAATTCCAGAGATGTTAACCATCTTGTAATACAATGTACAGTTTTGGTCTCCTTAGTTAAATATTTTATATATATCTTCATAAATATAATAGTACTGTCTGTTGTATGTCCATGTAACTACTTCGCAGAATGGGGATGGAGCTTCACCCAAATTGATATGCAGGCTCATTAGGGGTTTCAGTTTTGCATTTTGCGATTTTTATGGGCGTTATTTCGTTTTTTACCACTGCTTCGCTAGCTGTTGATGGATCTTCACCAAATCTGGCATGAAGGTTTGTTCGGTCCATGCAGAGATACAGGCAAAATTGTGGTTTCACATTTTGTGTTTTGCAGTTTTTTATGTGCGTTTTTGCGATATTTTACAATTACATATAAGGGAAGCAACTTTTCATGTCCTAAGATAACCTTTCATTAATCATGAATTTACATAACTTCCAGCTAGTATTTTAATATACTACAAATCAAAAATAAATATTTTATAATCTAATATTAACATAATTTAAACAATGCATGTAACAAGGTATTCTTTGGGTAATGTTATATCACGTTTAACTAATATTAGCATAAGTTAAACAATGTATGTAACAAGGTATTCTTAGGGTAATGTTATATCACGTTTAACTAATATTAGCATAAGTTAAACAATGTATGTAACAAGGTATTCTTAGGGTAATGTTATATCACGATTAACTAATATTAGCATAAGTTAAACAATGTATGTAACAAGGTATTCTTAGGGTAATGTTATATCACGTTTAACTAATATTAGCATAAGTTAAACAATGTATGTAATAATTTTTTGGGTTGATATTTTGAACAGTCTTTGTTACTTAATGAATACAAACTTTGTCAGCTGAAATATTATACATATTTCTTAGAAGACTTATTTTAAGCTAATATTAACAAGTTAAACTTCACAATCTAGTGGCTTAGCGGTAAGTATGCAGGCTTAAGACGCTAAAAATTGGATTTCGATACCCATGGTGAACAGAGCACAAATAGACCATTCTTTAGCTTTGTGCTAAACAACAAACAGGCCAAATCCAGGCTACAAAAAAATGATTCACAGCAAGGAATAATGCTCAAAATCTTCACAACATTTTGATTGACTTACTAACAAAATTCTGAAGTCTAAGATTCAACATTTTTTCTTATTACGAAAAAATGTCAACCATTTTCACGTCAAAACAACCGAATTACTGCGTTAATATTACCTGAAAGGGCCGCAATGCCAAGAAGGTTCGAGCCAAACTATTGCAAATCCCACAGGAAGGGTGCAAAGAAAGAGCATAATGAGAAGCAATGCGAAGTAGAAGTTGTTCGACCCTGATGCCTTGAAGACTGTTTCATGAGGAATGTTACAGGTTAGGACAGCCCAGCTTCGCACATATAGCAGGATACAAAGTTTCACAGTGTTGAGAGCAGGCAGGCCAGGGCTGAAGAACATTCCCATCCTAGAGTAGTTGGAAATAAATGTTTACAACATTTATAATCAAAGTAAAGCTATCCTCTCTAAACCAAGTATTAATACTCATAATTCAGCATATTAAACATTTAAGTCGGGTCTAGTAATAAGACTTTTTCAGATTTTGTTATTTTCTTTTGTATGTAGTGAGAGATGTTTTTACAAATTTATATATAACTTCCCATTATGCATCAAAATAATGATTTCATAGCCGGCTCAAAACTGCAGATATCAACTATCACAAGTTCGAAGACAGGGACGGCACCTAGTGAAGCTTTATATCAACTATCACAAGTTCGAAGACAGGGACGGCACCTAGTGAAGCTTTATAAAAAAAAAACTTTAGGAATGGAATTAGATTTTTTTGGCGGTTTTGATCTAGATGCATATACATTTGTATTGACTTTTTATTTTTCGCACAGTGAAAAATAGCATATAGTATTTAAAACAAGTTACAAATCATTTGTACTGTGGATCATGTTTTGTTTTGTAATTAATGAAATATTTCAATACATTGAAAACAGTTTACACCTAATCTACTTTCTCAGCTTTTCCTCTATTTCTTCATTTCGTGATGCTTTAATTGAACTGACATACCACATATCAGTGGTCTTTCTTCAGTTGTTTATATCTTTATTATAACCAACAGTGATGAATTTCGTTGTTGTTTTGTTTTTGGTTTCCCGAGTTGGCGCATAATGTAAGCAAGGTTGTTTACAAGGCCCTGGAAACAGCATACTGTAAAGTAGATTCGAAAGAATTAACATAGACATGATTCTTGTTATCCAGGAGGTAACTCCCAAAATCATCTTGTCATTGTATCAGAAAACTTCTTGTTTAGCAAACATGATTCTTGTTATCCAGGAGGTAACTCCCAAAATCATCTTGTCATTGTATCAGAAAACTTCTTGTTTAGCAAACATGATTCTTGTTATCCAGGACGTAACTCCCAAAATCATCTTGTCATTGTATCAGAAAACTTCTTGTTTAGCAAAAAGAGTAGCTGAACAGAAGCAAATTATTTAACACGGGTATTGTAATGGTACATTGTGATAATCAAATGTTATGAAATAACCAGCAGTAAAGAAATATATAAAAAAAATACTTACCATATCATTCCTTGGTTGTTGACTAGATGTAGAATATTTTCAGCTATTTTGAAGTCTCCATATCCTGGCTAAGTTTAATAAATACAACGTAAGTAAATTGATAATGTTTGGAAAACTATTTAGGTACCACAGATAAACAGCAGAAAAGTTGAAATAGAAACCAACTGATAATTAACCTTATAATTATAATTTGGGTTCATGTGGACTTCCATCCAAGTTTTACACATTTTTCTAAAAAAAGTTTTCATATATCAAGTTTCTTGTGGTTCCATGTCTTTGTTGATAACAAGGTCTATAATAACAAATGAATCGCACACAAAATTTAACTAAAGTACCGTCAATATTGCAATTATTCACACTGAATGAAACCACTAACTTTATATAACTGGTTATATATAACTTTATATAACAGAAAACGACTGGTTTCATCCATTTTTATTGGTCATTTCTTTATACTAAATGAGCCAAAAACATAAAATTACTTTTTATGATTCCATAGAGGATCCCCATGAACCATATAAAAACAAGTCGATAATTAGAGAGTTAACAAAGAAACAAACAAACATGAATTTAGCTATATGCGTTTACTGTTGTGGCAGTATAAAACTCTCTAGAATAAATTTAGTAAAATACTTTTTTATATAATTTGGTATTACTGTTTATTTTACTAATAAGTGCAAGCAGACAGGTAACTGTCTGGGACAAAACGCGAACAACAGACGCCGACTGGATGTCGGAAATGAAAACTTAACATCTAAGTAAGAATTCAAATATTCAGATACATTTGCTTTTCTTCTAGTGTCCTTTGTAAAATCTATGTGGCGCTTTTATGGTTTGTTTACGTTTCATTCTATGATTAAAGTTGGCTTCAATTTTGGCTTTGATTAAGAGTTGCATTTTGTTTTTCAGTTGGATTCGTTTGCTTTCAGTTTGATTGAGCGTATTTAGTTATAAATTAAATCATAAAAAGTTTGAGTTTGTTTAATTGAACTGCTGGTTATTGATTTGTTCTATTCTGGTTGTTTCACATTGTTTTCAAAGTTGTTATAGTTTTTAGTGGATTTTACTTGAGTTTATATCTTTGTCTGTACTTATTCTCATTTAAGTCAAATATGAATTTAATATATTTTTTCAATTTTATTAGCTATATATTGAGCTAATTGGGAATTCATTCGTTTGTTTTTTAATAACATATGCAGTTTTTGTTAAATATTTTTATAGAATACTTTATTCACATATTCCACACTCGCTGTTTTCTTCAACAATTTCACTTGCTTTTGCAAGTATTGAACCTGTTTTATTTTGTAAATATCTCAATGTTATTTAATTCTCTTTAGTTACAATTTAATGAAGAGTTTCATTAACCCTAATTATTTTGAAAAGTTTTAAGTAATAGTGAAAAATCATTTTATAAACCTTGAGAGGACTTAACAATGAACCACTTACTCCTATGTTTTATATTTAAAAACTAAGAAATCCAAAATCAAAATTCTGTAGAGCTTTTGGTTGTCAAACATAATTATATATAGAAAACTTTTAAAAATCTCCTTACAAATTTCTTTTCTAAGTCCCAGCACCAGCACTTATTAGCGTAGCGTACAAAAACAGCTCGTATGAAATCCATCAAAATTATATTGATTATCGTCATAACTAAGTCCATCACGGTCAACTTTACCAATTCCTGAAACAAAAAAAAATAAACATAAGGTAACTTATTAGATTTAATTGTGAAAATGAAACAGCTAAATAATAAAGGGGAATGATAATTTTCACAGCCACATCAAAAATCATGATTTTTTATTCAGGAAAGTGTGAACGTGTAGATGTTTTTTTCAAAAACTGCCACAGAAGGTGTTCAGGTGTTTTTCATCATTCTCAATTAGCATAAAACCTATTCCTGAATGAAGCTGCAACAAGCATTTTCTGCTCTGGACAGTGTTCGTTGATTCTCCTAAACTGACAAGAACTTTATTCAGATTACCAAAGCATGAAGAGAAGTAACAGCAATGCTAGTTTGCTAGAAGAATGATTAGGTATGTGTTTAATATGGTTCTGAAGAGAAGTAACAGCAATGCTAGTTTGCTAGAAGAATGATTAGGTACGTGTTTAATATGGTTCTGAAGAGAAGTAACAGCAATGCTAGTTTGCTAGAAGAATGATTAGGTACGTGTTTAATATGGTTCTGAAGAGAAGTAACAGCAATGCTAGTTTGCTAGAAGAATGATTAGGTACGTGTTTAATATGGTTATGAAACATACGTTTCTTGAAAAAGATTCTCAGTGCACCTCCGGTGAAATTGTTCCTTTAAGGAAAGATATTTTTAAATGTGGGAATTCCTTATAAGATAATTTTAAATACTGGGACTCTCTTAAAAGACAATTTTAAATATGGGGTTCCCTATAAGATATATCATTTTTTAATATGGGGATTTCTTATAACCATCGTGTATATAGTACTGTGTGTTTAGCGTTACTTCAAACATGAGTTTTAGTGGCTATAGTTCTTACAAAGCCACTGACTAAGGCAAAAACACTGTTTGGAAAATAATGTCCTGAGGATACTTAAATTACAATCAAATTACAAAGTTAAGAGAAAACAACTAACAGACATTACCCACTTGCAAAATATGCTCGCATTTCAGTTACTTATTCTCAGAAACTTGTGCTTCACAGTAAATGCATAAACTGTTCTCATACCTGTCCAAACATGGTTTCCCAACATAATTTTCTAAGTTGTTCTCTGGTAGATTCGTCACTTTGAAGAATAAGTTCAACGATATTTTCCTCATCACTACATTTATCACCTACACATTCATCAGGGAATGTTGACACTTCATTCATAATCGTCGACTCTTCAGTACTGTCAGACATACATTCCACACCATCACAGCTTGATAAGGTAGAGACATTACCAGTTCCAGTGTCTGTTATAAATGACTGTGTTGTAGAGTCTTCAGCTACAGTATAGGATGCTGTTGGAGCTTTACTGATTGTCGTTACTAAAAGGTCTTTTTCAATGGACGACGTCGATGGTGTTAAAATGTTATTTTCTGACGCTTTTTCAAATTCTCCCGCACATTTTGATATAGAAACTATGCACTTTTGAATGGACTCATTCGTGCCATCATCCAGTTCTCGGCGATTATTAGCTAACCAATTCCATAATGTTTTATTTAAGAATAACAAATGAGAATGTTTATACGAATTATTCAAATTGTTGAAAGATGCCTCAAAAATTTTGTTTAGGGCATTATAGTCAAAAAACGAGTTCTCATCATCAACAGTTAATTGGGTTGGTCTTGATGATCCCCATTCATTACTGTTACCCCAAGTGGCATTTGAATCTGGTACATTACTGTAGTTCCAAAAAGTTAACCATTCAGAACTCTCGTTATTACTTTTGATACTGAACGAATTGTGAAAACTGTCATTGTTGTTCCAAGTATCATCACTGAAAGAGTTTTGACCTTTAGCTTCCCCCCTTTGCCGTATAAAAATACGTTTATTTATTAGACTTGGTTTGTTCTCACTCGTTGAATTTTGTATCCAAGACAAAAGAAGAGTTGTACAATTCATTACCATTGCCAAGTCACAACCAACCGTTTTAGATTGAACGTCCTCATCTTCTGGATCCAATAACTTTAGACTTAAGCTGATGATTGTCTGGAAAGGCTCAAGTGCTGTAGTATTTAAAGTTGGGTAATACACGATTGGTGTGAATACTGTCGGGAAGGTGGTCCTCTGCTCTATCATTGCACTGATGTTTGCCTTCAACTCGAATAATGCAGTTGTCTGTGAAAATTTTAGATGTCAAATCAATTCAGATATTTCTAACACAAGTTCATTTTTGTATTCTACATATGAAATATTAACCCAGAAAACTTGTAATTGATATGTGGAACCAATATTAGTCTAGTCTAAAGTAAGTTTATTTCTGTCACCTACTAATACTTGTCCTCCCTGTTTTTTTCTATTTTACATTTATTATGCTCTGAAAGATAATTATTCTACTATAACATATTATATCTATACACACTTACTTAACCAAATGTCATTAGTTTTCTTTCAGTGTTGAAAAATATGATATGAAAGCGCCATCTGCATTTATATTTCCTCCTTACAACCACCACAATTTCTAAGATTTTTAAACGTTTTATCTAACTAAAATAACCCATGACTGTGACGGTTGCCTTTTAAACACTTATATTTATATATACGAAAACGTTTGCTCCACCAAGTTCTGTTATAATAATTGGTTTCTTTAATGTTCATAAATTTCTTACTTGGCATTTTAAAACTGAGCGGCACCTTATGTGATGCATGAGCTATATGGCTAGATCAATAACCACTATGTTCAAGCATGGTCATCCGTGATTTTAAAATGTTGACCAGAAGGAAGGCAACAAATCAGCAGCAAACACTGCACATGCATTTTCCATACAAGTCTGTTCAACAGAATATCACTGCTTGAACTTTCACGATAACCTCTATAGCAAAACCGACTCAACATTTATTAAAAGTGAACTATGAAACCGAGAAACATGATAAAAAATAATTACTAGAAAAATATACTTAATTTAACTGATTAACGACTATTACTTGTTTAAGTATGAAACGACTACACACTTAATTTCCATTTTCTGCATTTTCTACATACAACATGTTTTTGTTATATAACTGTTCTGGCTTTTACTTTCCAACTGACGTTTGATAAACTTGGTATCTTAAAGAAGTAAAACAAATTACAGTGAAAAATTTGTAGCCAGAATAAAAGATATAACAACTTTTAAACTTATAGATAAATCTGCCATAAAGTATAAACGTCCGAAATAAACAAAATCTTATTTTCATATTAACAAAGATTATGATTAGTTATTTAGTTAGTGTTAAAAGAAGTTGAAATAAAGCACTATAAAACATTTTCAGTGCTTAGAAGGTAATTCGAAAATAAGTTCAAATGATTTTAAATTGTTTTGTTGTAGAATAAGGAACGATAAAAGCTAATATGAACTTCCAAAGGTAAAAAAAAATTCAAAAGTTATTTAAAAAATATTAGAAAAAAGATGAGTATATAAGCCTACAAGATATTTGATTATATCATTAGTAACCTTTACGAAAATTTTTATAAACATTTATTAATTATTCTATGGTGAAGTATCACATACATTAGTGGTTGTAATAATGACATACACGAGAGATGCGAAAAAAATGAAATTTTTGTGTGTTAATAAAAATGATTAAAGTCATGCTTGACTACAGATGTTTTCTTTTCCTTCTTCACTTAATTAGTCTTGGTTTTATTGAATGCATTATTAAAAACAGAGGAGTGTTATTACAAACAGCCATGTAATCATTATTAAAAAAAGGCACTTAAAGGTATATCACAAAAATTAGATTAATGCCTCTACAAAGCAACTTGAATACTTATCTTGGTATGCGATATTTAGTTACTTTAATTCTCAATTAAGGTTTGTCCTAAGATTTCTAAACATAAAAGGAACATTATAATCTTCTATAGGGATTTAGGGGCTTCTAGAGTTACTCCCGTTTCATTTTATCCATTTTCTTACCATTGTGTCCACTTTACCAAACAGAGCCAGAATGAGAGTGTACAGATTCAACAAGTACAGCATCAGGATTCTACAAAAATAGACACCATTTACTTTAAAATATACGTACGTTTAAAAAAAAATTAGTTATTTAATTGCACTTCTAGGAAAACGAACAAGCCAGATGTGAAATAAGTCTATGTATAAATGATTTGTTTGTTTGTCTCTGACGTTCGTGCAAAGCTACGCAAGAACTATCTGCGGTAGTCATCCTCATGTTGAATCGATATAGTAGAAGGAATGGCATTCGACTCATAATCGGTGGATCGCAGGTTCGAATCCCGTCACTTTTTCGTCCTTTCAGTCTTGGGGGCGTTATAGTGTGAAGATCATTACCACTTTTCCTTTGTAAAAGAGTGGCTTAAGAGTTGGATAGTGTTAACTACCTACCTTCCTTATAGTATATTACTCCTAGATTAGAGACGGTTAATGCAGATAGCCCTCGAGTAGCTTTGCGTGAAATTCAATAAAACAAATAAACAGGCCGAATTAAGGACAGTTAGTCAACAGCACTCGCCGCCAATTCTTGAGTTACTCTAATCGAATAGTGGGATTTGACCGTCACCCAAAATACGATGACGTTTTGGGGCAACAAACCAAGAACGCCTGGGTTTACAGGTTACAGCCTGTCCATTTAAATGTTATATGTTTACATAAATGTTATATTCTAAAAATAGCAATGTAATGACTACAAAAAAGGGGGAATCCTCAATAGCCGCGGCACTTGAAATTATTTTAGGCGGGATTAGAGTAAATTAATGTACGAGACTTTTGATTTCTTTTTTTATTAGCTATATTTTTGTGCGCCAGCAATACCAAGAGCGAGGAGAGCGTATACCAGATTTGATTTTATTACTCATTAGGATCTCTACCAGCTTATCCTCAAATTGAAATTATTTTAGGCGGGATTAGAGTAAATTAATGTACGAGACTTTTGTTTTATTTTTTATTAGCTATATTTTTGTGCGCCAGCAATACCAAGAGTGAGGCGCAGGTATACCAGATTTGATTTTATTACTCATTAGGATCTCTACCAGCTTATCCTCAAATTGAAATTATTTTAGGCGGGATTAGAGTAAATTAATTTACGAGCCCTTAGTCAAGTACATCAAACGAAAGGGGTTTGACATCTTGTGTCCAAAAACTGTAATTAAAGGTCAAATCGGTCAAGATATGACGGAGTTATGAGCTAAAAGTTTGTACTCGGATTCAGTAACTGGCTTTGCTCATGAAACTTAATCAAACAATAGAAGCTTCACTTCTACGTGTTGTTTTACGAAGATAAGCGTGTATAAGGATCTCTCAAAAACAGTGATACTTAATTGCAATCAATTGGTTTGAAGTTCGCGCAAAGCTACACGAGGGCTATCTGCACTAGCCGTCCCTAATTTAGCAGTGAAAGACTAGAGTGAAGGCAGCTAGTCATCACCACCCACCGCCAAGTCTTGGGCTATTCTTTTACCAACGAATAGTGGGATCGACCGTCACATTATAACGCCACCACTGCTGAAACACCTTACTAAAACATTGATCAACGCAACTAGTTGCTGTGGCAACATGCATTTGTAGATTTTATTAAATATAGTAGTTAAAGTAAATATTGCAATCTATCGACATTTTCACAGCATACTTTTGTTTTTCTGAAAAACTGATGCGAGTGAAAAATTACCCATTTTCAATCAATTATTTCAATCAAAATGTTGCATACACAAATAATTGAAATTGTGCAACTAGGTTTAAATATGTTGTGTATTCTCAGGAGGTGAATATAACTCGTTGAAAGTTTCCTGTAAAAATATATGTTGAAAAAACATTAGACTTCTTACGTACCAAAGTTCATCAGGCAGCTACCAAACGCAAGCGTCCTAAACTAAGAGAAAAAACAATAACAGTTAAATGCCTTATTTTACCTGTAATGTTACATATAAACAGATTTTATTCAACTGGTCTTAATGAAGAGCTTCTCAGTAGACAAAACTGTATACTATTTACGTTTTGAAAAACATGTGCATCACTTATAACACACTCCCAGCAACTATCGAAGTAATCACGAATTAATAATGTATGTATCTTTACCACTGAAAAGAAAATATTTTTTTATCGTCGCCCGGTGGGTCAGTGGTAAGTTTATAGACTCAAAACAGAAGAATCCGGGGTTCAATTCCCCGCCGTAGACAAAGCGCAGATAGCTAATTGTGTAGCTTTGAGCTAAAAATAACAACAATCATTTTTTTGGTTCTGTTAGCAAATTATGGGTGACATTATTTTAAGTTACCATTCATAGCCGTTATAAACTGTTTCTTCGTGATGCCCGTGAATAGGACCTTGAAAATCATCCTAAGAAGTAATTTTTTTTATGTGCTTATTTCTTCAGAAACAAAAGTAAATATAGATGCACTTAGACGACTTACCGGGCAAGTTGCCATCGAAGCTGTACACGAGGATGGTATTGTTCCAACATACCAATCACTTCAAACAAGTTTGGATATATAATGGAAATGAAGGAAACGACGCAGGTCACCTGTAATTCAGAAACCTTGTACAGCACGATTGTACCAAAAATTCGTTTCATTAATTTCATCTGTTTGTTCTGTTTTATTCAGTGTTATATACTTCAGAGTAGAAGAAAGGAAGAAATACATTTGATTACTAGTCTCAGAATTTTATATAGCTAATCGTTCCACGCACACGATTTCAAAACACATTGTAAAGATTTCCTAACGGATAAACCTTTAAAGTTTGATAGGTAGATAAATAGATTATCATTCAGAGCTTAAAACACGAATTGTAGTTGTTTATAAAATCAGATAATGATTACTACGAATACAAGAACAGGGGCGAATTATTTTATTAAACCATTAACTAAATGAAATCCATATAGATATTAATAAAATCATATTCTATTGTTGACAGTTTAATTATTAATAAAATCATATTATATTGTTGACAGTTTAATTATTAATAAAATCATATTATATTGTTAACAGTTTAATTATTAATAAAATCATATTATATTGTTAACAGTTTAATTATTAATAAAATCATAATATATTGTTGACAGTTTAATTATTAATAAAATCATATTCTATTGTTGACAGTTTAATTATTAATAAAATCATATTCTATTGTTGACAGTTTAATTATTAATAAAATCATATTCTATTGTTGACAGTTTAATTATTAATAAAATCATATTATATTGTTAACAGTTTAATTTTAACATTATATGTCGTAAGACAAATGTTTGTGTAAGAATTTAAGTTACAAGATAGTTCATTCTCCGTTTGATGTTGTCATGAGAACCGTATTATATTACGGTGTCATTTCCTTCCCAGTTATTATACAGGTTCTGTATTAAAATTTCAGCAAACACCTTTATGCTGTGTATACAATGTTAAGATTTTTTTTTCTGTTGAGTATCGTAAATTTTGATACAGTTCTCTTGACTTTTACTACAACAGGTTATATATAGCAAGTGATTTTTCTCTTCAGTGTAACATGTCATCGTGACTGATTTTTCTCTTCAGTGTAATATGTTAAAGTAACTATTTGCTATATTGAGAACTATATGCTAATTAATGACTAGATATACCAAATGTCTTTACTATCATTAACCGGCATAACACAAAATTAACTAGCTACACAATATATGTCGTACGTTATAACGAATTCATTATACCGGCAAATATATGTAAAATGAAATAAACATTGTTTGGAATAATTTCAAAATGAAAAATACTAATTGCAAGTATTAACTTTAAGAAATAACATTTAAACTTTGAAATTCTGATTAAACCACACAGTAATTAATTTTCTCAGTACATTTAATCATTTTATAATTAAGATTGCTTTCCACTGGTGGTTCGTGTGTGTTAAAGTTGGATGGATGAATGATCCTTTTGATTAATAATTTATCATGTTTTGCTCCACATTGTGTGGTATTTTAATTTCTTATTTAACATTTAAATGTTCCTATTTTTTACGTCATAATTTATTCTATTTTAGATATAGTTTTCTCATTGAGAAGGTTCTAGCCATCGAATATATATGTCATGGTTACCCGTACAATGACCTAAGTCTACTTATTAATTACATTTATTATTACTCGTGAATGTATAGACTAATATACTGGAGAAACAATAAGACCAACAAAAATTAGAATTCAAGAACGTAATAGACATAAACGACTAATAGCGATCTGTCTGTAATAACCCACAATGGCGGAGACTTTACAATAAGCTGGAACATTATTAAAATAATGGGACGTGAACCGCATACGAGAAAAATAATTATAAAAGAAGCCTTCTACATCTACTTAACTGATTATATTAGCATAGATGTCAGCAAAACCTGGTTACCCCTCTTGAAACCATCACTAAAACCAGTTAGATTGAATCCTATTCAGTCCTTATCAGAACTTCCTGAAGACGGCAGCAGATTACTAGCCGAAACTTAGAATATAAAGTAATTAGAGTTAGCATCTATTAATAACAAACTAATAATTATACTTAGATTATTGTAAAGTATGCTAACGTCACGTGAAATATGGATTCACTGGTTCACTTTTACTGTCACATGCTAAGAATTATATTGTATTTTAGCAGTTTAAGTAGTTATATTAATTATTAATGTGTATTTTATATCACATACTGGTGTACGTTAGCAGTTTTTGTGTATGTTAATTATCACAGTGGAGTTTAGCACTTTTTTTATTGTATTTTACATCATTGTGTATTTCAGTACGTAAAGTTTCACTGCGAGTCTTAGCAGTTTGTTGTATTTTACTGACCACTTGTAGGTTTAATATCTGATGTTAAAACTTACAATCTAAGGTAACAGTTTTATGTTCGCAGGATATCGTTTTTAATATAATAAAGATTATGTTATACAATTTTGGAGTCAATTGTTAATATCTGAGAGGACAAAGAACACAAACTCAGAGTTGGCTCTTACTTCATTTTGCCTCCACCAACTCGACTCGGCCTCTGGTTCTTGAGATCGCTTGACAACCAACACGACGGCATAAGCACTGGATGCCAGAAGAATGATGACCATGAAGTTCGCTATGATTCGCAAGATAATGACCTTCCAACTAATATACAATAAAATAACTTCGTATAAGAATGGACAAGTAGACTAACTTGCCGGCTACTGAAGAAAGTAGAATATTTTTCTTAAAACTGCTGGTTAAACATATTCGTTTAACTAAAACTTCAGTATCAAAGTTATTTGTACGCTCTAAGAAGCGCGTGCGAATTAAATTTTAAACTATATATCGTATAATTTTAAGGTTCCAAAACGTTTAGCTAACTTCTCAAATTATGTTTCTTATCTAACATTTGAGGGTTTTTACACTAAAATTCGAGGTCCGATCCGTACGTTGGCCAGAGCTCGGATAGCCCATTGTACAGTTTTATGCTTAAACAAACAAAATTTCCAGTGAGAAGTCTTTTTGTTATTATAACCTTTGCAGGTCTCATTTTAAGTACTTATTTGACATCTTACAGTATTTGAAAATAAAATAAAAAAATAATATTTAAACCTTTACCTTTCGAACAAAAGTATAAAAATAACTTTAATTACAACCTATCGAACGGAACATAAATAATACCAGACTTCAATAAAAAAAAATCTATGCTAATTAATTCTATTTACAAGAAACGTCAGAAAATACAAGTGCATCCTCTTCTTTAATAACCATTAAAAAACCCCCATTGTACGTTCCTTCAAGACCAATGTTTGTAGAACACTCCAGCTAGATCTGACATTCACACCTTCTTAGCGATATAAGCTTCAACTTGAAGTTTCAGCTGATCACGGTATGTTTCTTTCTTGTTGTTTTGTGTATGTGTTTTGTTTGTTTGTTTGTTTTTGAAATTCGCGCAAAGCTTCACGAGAGGTATCTGCGATAACCGTCCCTAATTTAGCAGTGTAAGACTAGAGGGAAGGCAGCTAGTCATCACCACCCACCGCCAACTCTTGGGCTACTCCTTTACCAACGAATAGTGGGACTGACCGAACATTATGACGCTCCCACGGCTGAAAGGGCGAGCATGTTTGGTGGGACAGGGATTCGAACTCACGACCCTCAGATTGCGATTCGAGTGCCCTAACCACCTGGCCATGCCGGCCTTTGTGTGTGTTTTACTTGATGTTAGTTGGTTGATCTCTCAAAAACAGTGATACTTAATTGCAATCAATTGGCTTGAAGTTCGCGCAAAGCTACACGAGGGCTATCTGCGCTAGCCGTCCCTAATTTAGCAGTGTAAGACTAGAGGGAAGGCAGCTAGTCATCATCACCCACCGCCAACTCTTTGGCTGCTCTTTTACCAACGAATAGTGGGACTGACCGTCACATTATAACGCCCCCACGGCTGAAAGGACGAGATGGAATGGGAAACAATAACTTCCGAGCCTCGGGGTAAGATATGTTATGGACAATACATAAATGCTGTACCTCTTTCTCCTCCACCCATTTAGGGCAAGAACGATAGTAAGAAGGGTGGGAACCACCCCAATTGACGCAGTGAAGGTCCAGTTGATACTTATAGGCATCATGGTCTTTGTCACTACAACGACCACACAAAGAACCACGACAAGATGCCATCGAATGTCCGAACTGCTGACACTAGAAACATCCGAGAGGATTAGGAATGTATAGCCATACCTTGCAGTTCAGATAGCTTCCTTGACGGAGGCAGGTGGACATGGCAATGTAAACGTCAATACAAAGATATATGCCAGCAGCATAATTTCATTCTTGCGAATGGAGATGCAGCACACAGCAGAAACGCCTTGACTGAAGAAACCAGCGAATATCTCCGATTCGGGGATGTTCTTCAAATCCCTCTCAATGATCACTCTTCAAGAGGAATTCAAAGTAGCATATGGAGTAACCTCAATGGATATATCCCCAATGGTTTTCTACCTCAGAAGGATTTCGCTATGTATAGATGTTTCCACCAAAATGTCTCCAGCGTGCAGCTTCTTTACCAACTTGGGTGAACCAGCAAGTCCTCTAATCCCTTTTGAATGAAAAAGGGAGACATTTGTCCTAAGGATTTTTCAGATAAAAAATGAAGAATTAGAATTCGTGGAATAGGTTCTGACTGTGGTGGCGATTGCGTAACAGAGTCGTCTATGTGTGGTCGTTTTTTTTTTACTGTTTTATTTTTTGGAGGATTGGGGTCTCCATAATAAATAGAGGATGATTCAGTGCCCATTGACCCAACCCACCATGAAGTCCTTCGAGGGGACGTACTACAATGCCAAACAAAGACATTGCAGCAACGCCAGGGTATCGTGAGCATTATACTAAAACGCCAGCATGAGACATAATGCCCACAACACCCGTTGAGAACGCCCAACGCTGGTACTCAATTGACCCTAGCCCAACAGGATCAGCCGATTGACCCTGGAGGCCACCCGTCTACAGTAAATCAATGCTAAAGTGGTCTGTTGCAGTGCCCCAGGATCCTCCCCTCCCCGAGTCGCCATGCACGGCAAACACTTAGGTGGATGTTCAGATCCCAATAGGTAAACTGAAAATACAGAACCTTCCCTGGGAGGTCCGCTCACCACGTACAGGAATCCACCTCGAGGGGTACTTGATGTTAGTCTTATATATTTCTAACTACAGTGTAGAAGATCAAAAAGAAGGACATGAATGATCAAGCTAGTGGAAAGCAGAACAGTACCAACAGCTTTTTTCGGAGTAAAAAAGAAAGTGAATAAACGCTATCACCGTAGTGTTAACGGGAAAATATTCGATAACTTATGTTGTTAATACATACCTAACTAATTATCAGAAAAACATTTTTTTTTCTATTACCAACGTTTCCCTGTCGGACTTATGAAGAGTTTCAATTCATATTTTATTTTAGGCCATGTAACATGGTGAAGTTAAATGCTTGGTAAGGCTCGCGCAGCGAATCGTTCGTAATAAATATTTTATCTGGTACTTATTGACAATTTAAGTATATAAAAAAAATTATACTGATATCTTTTTATGGAAAATGCCAAGTGTAATAAGTTAACTGATTTTTCACTTCAGTGTAACGTATTAAAGTAAATAGTTTTTCTCTTCAGTTTTAAACATGTTATAGTAACTGAGCTTCTTGCGCTATACACAAATAACATTTAGGATAGACATTTGGAGGCCATAGGCCTAAACCAGACGATGAATTATGGTTAACAAAATTCAAACTAACAAAGTAGATGCAAAATGCTATTTTTCCACAACTTCGATTTTAAATCAGTAATAGGCTCATTAACACGAGTGTGTTAACAAAAGTTGCATTACAAATATTAGGCCTAGACATTTATATTAAGTTTCCCCACCAACAGTTTCGATACCCCTTTGTAATAGTGTCATCATCTAATGTCAAATTAACCCGGCGAAACGTCGAGTGCGCTTGTAACATTTAGAATTAAGTTTCATGATTTTTTAAAATAACTTATTATTCAGCTAACCTATTTTTATCAGAATTTTAAAGTTATTGATACACATGGGAGTAAAATACAGTCTCTCATAAGTAACTTAACAATGAAATATTGTGCACTTACTTCCGCTCTTCCTTCTTCTTTTCATTTTCTTCCAAAATTGCTTCCTAAAATGGCCAAGATTTAAATACATAAATAATACGTGACAAAATAGAATATACTATGAGGACCACTAAATAATTAAACAATAACATTAAATATTAGATATATCAATATTGGCTATCGGTGTATTGTTGTTGTTTTTTCTTGAGGCAAAGCTACACAGTGGACTACCTGCACTCTGTTCACAGCAGGTAATCGAACCCTGGATTTTACCATTACAATTCCGTAAACTTATCCCTGTCCCACCAGAAGACCTTATTAGAGCAAATGTATTTGTTTGCTTGTTTCAGAACTTTCACGCAGGGCTTCATAAAGCCATTTCTAAGTTTAAACTGATAGACTAGAAGGAAAAACACCCACCGCCAATTCTTGGGCTATTCTTGTCTGACCAAATAGTGGGATTTAACTATCATTCCTGTAGCGCACACACGGTACGAAAATTCGGAGCGCTTTTACGAGGCAAAGGGCGGCGAATCCTGAACCCTCAGATTCGAAGACCGAGTACGTTAAACACTGGGCAACACCCAGCTATGTTATGAATATATTAGTTTTATTTACGCAATACTTTATTTCTACGAAGGCAAAATTACTACAAAATGCGTAACAAGGATACTTACTGATCCAAGTGTATATTAAAGGCTAAAGGCACTATTTTAAGTTAGCTTTTTACTTGATATTATTTCATTACGCTACTAAGTTTAAATGTAAAGTGTTTAGAGTGTGTCAAACTTCTAATCTTATACAGATCATACACAAAGCATATACCGTTTGACTACAAAACAAAACACGAATTTGAACACCTATCTCAGCGGTTACGAAGTCAAGCTGCCGATGTCTAAAAAATTACTTAAACATGGATATGTTAACTTTTTGTTACAATAAAGTTTCAGAGAAAGCATTTCTGTTTAGCGGTATGTCCTTTCAAATGCTGCAATCAATAGAAGATTTTTTTAAAAGGGAAATTTTAGAGAACATTTCTGTTTGGCGGTATTTCCTGTACAAACTGTGTTCTATAAAAAAAAACTTCAATGAATCGAATGGCTTAGCAGTCACTGCTTTTTCAACTGTTGTAAAATTATAAGAAGCTTTAGGCTGATTCTATTATTAATATTATAATTACAGCTTCACTCCATAGGTGTTCAAATCATTAACTCTACCCATTTTACAATGGTATCATATTGCATGCGTGGTATCTAGCGGGTCTCTGGGAGATTCGAAATTATAGGAACTGTCTTTAATAACTGCATTATTTTCTTTTTTTAGTATGGAATAGAATTTTATAAGTTACTGTTTAATATAAAACAATATATATACACACGCGTGTGTATGTGTAGTCTCGATATAGCATATACTTTTGATTGTGTGTCATTTAGAAAAATTTTAAATTTTACGAAGTACTAAATATATATACACCAGAAACTTGTACGAAAACGATTTTTACCCCTAACACATGTATGGTAGAGATGGCTTTACACACTTGTTTATATTCTTTAACATCTAACACCTTAAGCACGCTAGTAGTCATGCCAATGTTTTTACTGTGGCATGAACCCAACAACACAGCCGTTATCTTACTTGTCCTATGTAAGCGATCACAGAGTATACACGACAAATTCTTAACTTTTACTGAACTGCAGATTGTTGACATTCTTCTACCACATCAGTTTTACTTATGTTTTGTTATCAGTTCTAGCATAGCGTTCACTTTATAGCCTGCCAATCCATGCCGAAAAACTATTTTTCCAGGCAAGCATTCAGTTGAATGTTGGAAGCCTTGGAAACATTTCTGAGAAACATCATAGTAGAAACAGATAAGGCTTGCTTCAAACTTCAATTACGTCTTTCTTAGCAATACTAGGCTATATTAAATTTGAATATTGTTCAAATATAACTTTGTTTTTATATGTAGTTTCTTTTCCTCGTGTTTATTTAAAGAACATCCTGTATATTAGGCTTGCGTATTGTTAAACAAAGCTTTGTGGTTTCATATATAATTTTTTTTTCTCCAGGTAAACAACGAAAGCTGTAAACGACGTCATGTATATTAGATTTGTATACTGTAAACAAAGCTTTGTGTTTACATATGCTCATATATAACTTTTTGTTTTGTTTTTGCTTTTCTTTATGCAAATAACAAGACACCCTGTTAACAAAATTTGACAATTAAAACGTATAGTAATTTCCTACAATCACCTTTGTTTGATTTCTGTAATACGAACAACTTATTACGAATATTTTTCTTGGTATTAATCATACATACGGCACAGCCAAAAATATAAAGTCTCTTTTGAGAATAGTGCCAGATTTTGTAATCGTTCCTCGTACTTTCTGTTCTTAAAGGTTATCAAAAAATGAATACTAAAAAAGCTTGCAATTCGCTTGTTAGCTTATATGGAGATAGGTTTTGAAAATATGCAAGCTCACAGTTATTGGCTTACTTTGAAACTCATGATCAGTGACGCAGTCTTATTGAAAGCTGTTTCTGCGTGTCCAATCATGTAGTCCCATCCGGTAAAAAGCTTCCACGCGAATGTATATTCGTCCTCCTTTTCAGATAACTTGCTCATCCGGGAATTTTCCGCCATTCTGAAAGTTAAACAAAAAGTGTACTATATAATACACAAATACATACACCAGTTTTATGTTTGATAATATAAATAAAAATTATATAATTAAATAATAAGTACATTTATAGCGTCAGTTGACCATATTCCCGAATAATGGATTTTAGTTTTCAGCACATTAAATATTTCGAGATGAGCTATTATTTGAAGTTTACTACGTGAAACGTTGTGGCACAGATTTATTAGATATTATATAAATGTTCTTCACTCACCATGTAAAAAAGTAGCAGGAGCTAAAACACAGCACTCGCCGTTCGCCAAATGTGGGCCTCGCTTGAATTTTGTGTGAACGGTGAATATAAGAGAAATTAATATGTATAATGTTGACTTTATCTCGCCTACGTAATCAACACTAATATTTCATTCAGTACTATTTTACTAGCCTGTTCTTGGCTCACTTCCTTTGGATAATAAAATATATAATGTTTTCAAAAGTTTAAGAGGTGGCGCCACTTGGCAGCAAGCGAATGTATTGTTACGACAGTGGGGGTCACGTGACGCTAGTAACGCGTCATATTCTCGAACGTTCACGTCCCTTCCTGAAGTCTCGAGAGGCTAGTAGATATGGGTAGTCTTGTATATATATAAGCCGCCAAGAAGTGACG
>NW_013671044.1:32748-35284 GCF_000517525.1 Limulus polyphemus
GAAGTCAAAGTGACTGAAGGAATTAATGATGGTGAAATGGAACCAGGTATAGATATTAAATCAAACCATGAAACCACTGGATACACTCCAGCAAAGTTAATGTTGGTTGGGAACTTCGGTTGCCAGTGGATCTGTTAACAGGACGCTCACCTTATGAAGAGTTGCCTGAAAATGTGTCAGTTTGTGAAAGTGTTATCGGAAAGGATGGATGATATTCACCATCAAGTGCGTTGAAACTTGAAAACGTCTGCTGATTCGAGGAAGTTATCTTATGATAACAGATCTACTGAAGTCAGCTTTGTACCAGGACACAAGGTGTTTGTATAATCCCAGGAAGACCAAATGGAAGTCTCTTAAGTTGTCTTCTCCATGGGAAGGCCCATATGACATAGTGGATCGTCTCTCAGCCGTGACTTTCCGGATAAAATGTGGGCGGCGAGGTAAGCCAAAGGTGGCGCATGCCAACAGGCTTTGGCATTATCACGGTCCAGGACATTTCAGTTGGGATGAACAACGGAACAAATGACACTGCTGAAGACTTGTCACCTGAAAAAGCCACTGTCGAAGCAGAAACTCTACTCGGTTTTGAGAAGGGAAACAGTGAAGTCCTTGATGAAGTTACTACCACTGATGTGACTGTTACCAATGATAGGACGTTTCCTAATGAAGCAGATGAACCACACATGAAGCAGAAGCCAACGAGACGGAGACCAGTACGGAAAATGGTACGTCCCGTAAAATTAAGAGACTTTGTTGAATTTTAATTTTGTGTTTGTAAATTCTGTACATTTAATTAAGTTATTGTTAATTGTTTATTGTTTAATGTAAGTGGCTATTGTTCGGGACGAACAATACTAAGGAAGGGGCAGTGTTACGACAGCGGGGGTCACGTGACGCTAGTAACGCGTCATATTCTCTAACGTTCACGTCCCTCTGAAGTCTCGAGAGGTTACTAGATATGCGGTAGTCTTGTATATATAAGCCGCTAAGAAGTGACGGCAACAATGTGTAATTGACAGTTGAGTCGAGCACGTGAGACGTTCTTTGTGAATTATAGCGTTTGTTATAGCGCGACTGTGGAAATTAAGTGTATTGCAAAATTGTATTCAGATAGAATAAACCAGTTTTATTTAAGAAAGGACTTGTATCGCTAAAGTTTCTTCGGAAATATTTTTTACGGAAAATTAACTAACGACCAGAGACGTAACAGTATATTACAGACAGAATTTGGATATTATTTTCGTAAAAATAAAATGCTTTGCAAGTGCAATGAATAAAACTATTTTTGTACTGGAATAAAAAACCAACTAAAAACTTGATTTCGGGTGCTTACCTTCTAAGAATAGCAAAAAAGCTGAAGATATACACAGCTAAGGAAGTGAGAAAATAAGCCAAAGGTAGACGATAACCTTCTTCGGTCATTTCTCTGTTACTGTAATAGCCATAAAAGATTGGCGAATACTTCAGGTAACCCTGTAAACGGGCAAAAGAAAAAAAGGGTAAAATCAGATTAATAGCTCTATATTAAGTATTTTGTAGTTACATTAGCAATACACATTGCCATCAACAGTGGCTTAGCTTTACTTTCAAAAGTGGTAAAGAAAGTTGTGTAGCTGAGAAATGCATAAGGATATTGTATCAAACAATTTAGTCTGTGCTTAAATAAATGAAAGGGGCATGTACCCCGTGCCTCCGTAAAAAAAATACACCTATGGCATTAGGTTATAAACTCTACATTAAAATATTTCTTTTATCAAACTACATAGCTTGCTTCAGAGGGAATGAGACTGTTCGAATCAAAGTAATGTATGTTGTAGCTAGTAAAAGCAAAGTATAGGAATTAACAGGGCAGTATGCAGCAAGCAAAGAATGGGCAGTTAACAAGACAGTATGCAGCAAACAAAGTACGTGGAATTATCAGGACAGTTCATACCACTTTCAGCATGAATACGTACATTACCAACAAGTTTGTGATACAGTTTTTGTATTAAATATTCAGTAAAATTCGATTTAATAGTATCATGCACAGTCAATTACATGTGGCCAAGAACACACTAATCTTTTCTCTCTAAAACTCACGGTATTCATGACGTTTTAGCATCTCGGATATATCTCAATCTTTAATTTATCTCTGTCTGAAAGGTTTATATATTTATAACCAAAGAGTCCCATTGCCAGACATGCTAAGTAAGCAGTGTAGTAGTCCTCTGGAAAGACATGCTAAGTAAGCAGTGTCAGTCTTCACAAGACAGGCTAAGTGAGCAGCGTTACAGTCCCCTTACAAGGCAGGCTAAGTGAGCAGCGTTACAGTCCCCTTACAAGGCAGGCTAAGTGAGCAGCGTCACAGTCCCCTTACAAGGCAGGCTAAGTGAGCAGCGTCACAGTCCCCTTACAAGGCAGGCTAAGTGAGCAGCGTCACAGTCCCCTTACAAGGCAGGCAAAGTGAGCAGCGTTACAGTCCCCTTACAAGGCAGGCTAAGTGAGCAGCGTTACAGTCCCCTTACAAGGCAGGCTAAGTGAGCAGCGTCACAGACCC
>NW_013671044.1:36284-43843 GCF_000517525.1 Limulus polyphemus
CTAAGACATACTAGGTGAGCAGTATCACAACTTAAAGAAGAGTCTGGAAACTTTCGGCAAGGTACTATACCACATTCTATACACTAGCACTACCATTACATTTTCACTTACCTCAAAATCCCATATTGCCTTAAGATTCAGAGCACTATCTTGCTCTTCACTTTCGATTTCTTTCCTCATTCCTGTTGGATCGTCTTGGCCTCGCAAGACCTTTAAGAAATGAATACAGCATATTATACATAGTCACAAACTATTAAAGCTAATGATTATTTTCAATATATATATATAACAATATTAGTAAACGGTAATGCCTCGTAAAAGCGATTTCTTAATGTGCTTAACAAATGCCATTTTACTAAAATCACAATTCCTGCTAAGTTAACTTGCGTAGGTGATATGATAAGTGCTGTGCTCATGCTAGTTTTTTTAAAGGGCTACTATGTACTTACTTAAAGTCCGTCGCTCCATATGGAGTATAGACCATCGACGACTCTTCTCCAACCAACTCGATTATGAGCTGGGTTTTGTTTTTTTTTACCTTTCTCCAGGTGTACCCAACTCTCTTAAATTCTACTTCTGTATCTCTGTTATTATATCTGTCTTGTTCGTTTACCTTGCGAGTTCCATGTCAGAGACTGCCAGGTGATAATAAATTTACCTTCCTTAGGGTATGTCCTAGCCAACCCCACTTTTTTTTGCTGTGCTTGCTTGCCAATAGGCTCTTGATGAGACCTGTCCCATAGATCTTCATTCCTTACTTTTGCATGCCATTAGTTGTTTAGTATCCTATGCAGACTGTTGTTCACAAACGTCTGGAGCTTGCGCAAAAATGTTTTTTCATCTTCCCTGTTTCTGGTCAGCACAAGAGCACAGGTTTCACAATGGAATTGTAAATCATCATTTTTTATAGCGGTTTCCATTCTTTTAATGACACTGCCTAAGTATATAAAACTAATAACTTCCTCCAAAGGCTCTCATCCCAAGAGGATAGGGCTGTTGTTGGTGCTGTTGTATTTCATCAGCTTGGCTTTACCTTTGTTGACGGTTAATCCTATTTCATGTTAACTGGTTTTTAAGGTGATGGCTTTATCCTACTCCTACAGTTGGATGTGTGAGAGGAGTGTCGGATCGTCAGCAAACTCCAAATCATCCACGTACTACTGTATCCCGTTCCTTTTCCCTTGTGTTATAGTCCTCGTGATCCAGTCTATCACTAAAAGGAAAAGGAAGGATGACAGAAGACGTCCTTATCGAACCCAGATCCTCACCTCAAAATTATCGGTAAGCTGGGTTAATGTGTGCTAGTGGTAAAATCTCACCTTTGATGCTAATAAGATATAATGTAGTTAAAGATGTGATTCTCGTCTGGCTACGTTTTATGTGCTGGTAGTAAAATCCCGGCTTTTCTAGTGATAAGGTAGTACATGTGCTATTGACGTGATTCCAGTTCCGCTACTAGTAAGATAATAGTTTATAATAGTAAGTCTGCTATTGGTAAGATGGTAAGATGTGTTGTTGGTTATATATATATATTATATATGGCAAAGTTAAATTCGTAAGTTCGTAATCGATTATTAGTTTCCTGAGAAAGATCAACATTTTAGCTACCCAAGAACACTTAAAAGTGTATAGTTAATATTTTTGAGACTACGTAAGTCATGTTTAAATATTTTTTGAAGTAAAACAGATATGTTTAAATATTTTTGAAGTTAAGTAAAATAGTCGTGTTATTATATTTTTGGAGCTACGTAAAACAATCTGTTTGAAACATGGAATTTTTTTCGGTATTTGAATTCGACAAGCCAACATTTCATCATCACCTACACTTCCTAAGGTTTGTTTTGTTGCTTTTTAATCTTACATTATCTAACCAACTATATATTTTACAACAGAATGACAATGAGAAATCATCGTTTCAAAAAGTAAGTTATATCATAAATTTTATTGTCTAAAGAGTTTCCAAAATATGTCTGTTAACTCTGGAAGTTTTTTTTTTTGTAGTATCTGAATATCATTCCCACCTATCCATAAACTTAACGTAATAAAGCAGCTAAATGGGAGTGAACTCTTTTCTTAATACCCCTTTCTCTACACCAAAAAAGCAAAACTATTTTTAAGTGGCTTCACAAACATTAACGTAATGAACTCCAAACTACAAGTCTATATTGAACGAAATTGTTCAATTATAAAGTAATGGAATTAACTGAATGAAGCCAAACTTCATCTACTTATATTGATCGTTATCTTAATCACCCTAAAAGTTTTAATAATAGGTAATTTATACTGTCATTGACGTAGTGTTTAATGATGCTATACCCCGTTTACGTCATGTCGAATAAGCTTTTTATCGATTGGCTTCGATTTACTGAAGGACTTGCCAGAGAAGATTTATATTGAGTTTACTTAGTTCTTGCTGTGTGTGTGCGTGTGTATTCAGTGAAATATTCGGTAAAAAATTATTTCGAACAATTCTGGGTAAAATATAATTTTTAAGTTCTTCAAAAGCTTACATTTTCAGGTACCAATTTTAAGGATACCAAGTCAGAGATAATCTTACAGAAATCTAAATGTCTTTATATGTGGCCATTCTTTCTAAAGGAACTAAAATAAAACGTTTTCATTACACTTTATTTACCGCTATAGTTTCCATAGTTTGAGATATTTTTTTTACTTCACATCTGATGTACAATATTGAGAATGAACCTGCTTCAAGTAAAACTCACAAATATTTACGTAATAGTTAACTGTGAGATGAGAAACTGTTTGTACCAGTTAAAATATAGTGACTGTTTTATTATTCGAAATTAAAATATAGCAAACGATTTCTTAAGCACATCCGAATAATTCAATCCAAAACTTTAAGCAAAAAATAATAATCAGACCATGAATACTTCATACTTACTTTTGGTATTGAACCGGGCAAACTTAATACTTACTTTGTATATAATTACATGAAAATATTTAGAGTATCAAACACTGAAAACTTAATACTTGCTTCGGATAACAAACTCCGCAAACTTAATATTTATTTTGAGTACCAAACCAGCAAAATGTAAATCTTATAATGGGTGCGAAATATTGAAAATTAATACTTACTTTGAATATCAAGCCATAGAAAAATTTAACTATTTTTCACACCAAGCAACGAAAAATTAGTTCTCACCTCGGGTACCATAAGAAAACAGCAAACAAATGTGGTGATGAAAACGTTTATCCAAAACACCCAACGAAGAAACGTGAAATAAGAAGCGACAACGGATCCAAAATGACCTACAAATACATCCCAACACTAATTTTACAATATGAAAGCAACACTAATAAATTCAGTTGTAGTGCCAAAATGTACAACAAAATGGTCCAGATTAGAGTCGTAATTGTGTTCTAAAAATGTAAACATAAAGTCAAATTTTAGTTTTATCTTGGCTTCTTTATTTGATATAATTATAAATGTCCACAAAAAAGTTTTGAATTACAAAATGTTATATGAAAACAGAAAGTATTTTGTTAACTAGCGCTGAAAAAATTACAATTTTCAATATCTTGTAAACGTAAACAATTCATTGAGTTGCTGTTTATTAACAATAAAATAAAACATTACAATACTTGAAAATCACCAAGTATTAGGTAAGGGATTATCCAATAACTCCAAACGTATGTAGAACTGTTAAAAATGATTTATCAACTCTGTGCAAATATAAACCATATAATCTAAATGTTTGTGTAAATCCATTTTAAAACATTTAATATATTGGATAATTAAAATTACTGTCCGGGACCTGAAAGCTGTATAAAAATACAGGTCTGACACATCTCATCTTTGATCAGTGGGTTACCTCACGACGCTTGATAAACTGCACAGTTTGCAGAGATATGACAATTAATGTCGACCGCGTAGAAAAATGCTTGGTATTACTGCAAGAAAGGCGTTTGTAATGCACTAATTGAGACCAGAAATATGGCATTGATCCATTACCTACTGTAAATGAATATTGGTCAATCTTGATGAAAGTGGATGCCAAAGAGTGAGACTCAAAGTCACCCAGTAAGACTCAAATCGTAAAAGCATAGCATCTAGGAAGGAGGGAGACTACGTGCATCCGTAAGAATACGCTTCTCCTATAAGACTTTGATATACACACACACACACACATTGCAATACTCCACTTTCATAAACCTAACAAACCTGGTTGAGTTTATAGCCGTTACCCACTGTTCTAACAAAACTTGTGTATCCACTCTCAGGCAGTTAAATTCTTTTCACATAATGCCTTGTGATATTATGACAATTCCAGTGAATGACAAAATTTATTGACCCCATATAACCTAATCTACACCTCAATGTTTACCTCCACCTTTTTTACCTATACATTTTTAATTTAAGTCATCACTCAGGTTCTAAACATTATAAGCAATTATCGTAGGACATTTGATACTTCCTTTTTTGATCCAGTTGAAGGTTTTATAAGAAGCTTTAAATAGTAAAGAGATATAATTACATAAACTGCATTGACACCCTACACGGCTATTTGTAATGAAAATATTATACTACTGAAAGAATCCACCATTAGTCATAATAAGCAAGCCAAGAATGATTTACAAACATAATAAAGTTATTTATTATATTTTTCGACAGAACATTGGTCTGTCTTCTACAGGTCGAAACATGTAGTATGCCCCCCCCCCCAAAAAAAACTAAAACTTTATTATGCTTATACATCGTTGTTTGCCAGCTTATTATTATATAAGCATAATGTCTTTCCTTACTCAACCACCGTTAGCCTGCGATAAGTTTGCGGGCTTACAACGCTAAAATCTAGAGTTTGACAACTCGCGGTGGACAGGGCTTTGAGCTAAAACAACAACTATTAACGAACAACTGATTCTGACCTAATTGTGAGTAATAAATATGGAAACCAACCAGCAAATATAAAATTAGTTAATTTTGTAAATCAGGGTACAGTTTGTCATGTTTATGTCAGTCATATTTATATTGTCGGGTTTTTTATGTTATTTTTACATGTTATTTTAACTTACTTTCAATTCTTTTGATCCTCATTTCCCAGGGAGTTAGAGTGACTACAAGGTTTGCCAGCTCCCTTTTGCACCTCTGGGACCACTAAAGATAAGAAAATGTATACAGTTTATGTATATAATGCTTATTATAGCGAGGTGATAGAAGTCGCAGAGACTATCTGGCATCTACTGAATGGCTATTTTATTAACCATTCACCTTCTATGTCGACTCATACATAATATTTCTTACCTACTTTTATCAATAATAGCGAAGTGTTATTAAAATTCAAAGGAATTTTTCATAATTTTAGCGTATGCACGGTTCCAGACATGCTTATAGTCTTAACAATGAAGTGACGCTCAAAGAAATTTGCTAATCTCCTTTCGCTCTAGTTACATGTTGTTCTGGATCATTCCACTTTAGTGTTACATGTAATTTACCGTGTAGATGTGGACAATATTTTTTAAAGGTAATGCTGCAAAGTGTAATCTCCCCTCATTTATTCTGTAATGGAACGACTAATAGCGACACGAGTTTCTCGTGCTTTGGAAGAAAAAACATTGTTCTGATAATGAGTGGCTCTCTCGGTTTTAGCATATTTTACGGGCAGCGAATATTTATTTTCCAGTAACAATAGTAAGTTAGTTATATACCATACCTCTCTTTAAGACTACTTTCATTAACAGTATTGATTATTATGATAAGACTAAGCTGGCCAAGCCACATATAACTTTTACCACAGTGAAGATACGGGGTGTTGGTTAGAATATTTAATATATCTACTTTTATATTTTATTTTTTTTATATTTAAATCTGACGATTGTTATTTTGTTATAATGATTAATCTGCACTGTTATCTTAACATGTGAATTTCGGACAAACCTAAGCCTCCTGGGCTGGTCAAATCTCGTGAGATATTATTGTGTTTATGGTCAAAAATATCATAAACAACAAAGGTACTCAACTGAGTTCTAATCTATGTGGTAGCTTACTTTGATCAGAAGTCAATATTAATCAGGTTAGACTACCTTTCACTGTTATCATAGTTTGACTTGGTACAACAATAACTTAATAAGATGACAGAAGATGTAAAGAAACCACTCATCGAGGAATGTGGTCTTCCATTAAGTCAGTGGTAGATTTTACATTTACGAATATCTCAAAAATAGTCAACCACATTGAGATAGAGTTTCATTATTGTTCTTGAAAAGCCTTTACACTCTAAAGTGGATGTAGCATTGTGGAATGGCTTTCGTATACGCAATGGTTATTCACCATTATAAAAGAATCAAAAAACAACCTGTTCCACAATAATGTTTCTACACCATTACACATCTCCTTCACCTTGTGCTTTTGAAACAATAAAAGCATGGTCAAAATACAGAAAAAGTTGAAACACGACTCATCAGGCCAAATTACTCTC
Source organism: Limulus polyphemus (assembly GCF_000517525.1). Lineage (NCBI taxonomy): Eukaryota > Metazoa > Arthropoda > Merostomata > Xiphosura > Limulidae > Limulus > Limulus polyphemus. Next base: position 42,722 of record NW_013671044.1, read on the forward strand.
TTCATTGTCCACATTTTGCTCCCTAAATATCAATGAAGTCATGCTTTTCTGTTTGCATCTTAGTTAAGCAGTTTTTGAAATAGTCGTAGACTACCACATAATATTTCTAATGAGTTTCACATGATATAATGATGAAGGAGCATTGAAGGGACCCCTGGAATTCTGCTTTACAGAAACGTCCAGTTTTGTTTTCCACAAGCAGTTATTGAACACAGTTTTTCCTAACACCAGACATTTTCCTTCGATTGTCAGTATTGACAAACTTTTATAACATATGTCTCTAAAACCAGTCAAAGAGACGGTCTGCGATAACGACATTACTGCTAGGCGGGAACATACTATCTTACCCCTTTGTAAGTCGGAGGTATCCTTACTCTTAACAACGGATTAAAGAGGTGCAGGAAAGAACTTGACACAACACGTTATCAGTTCAATTTTGAATACGCAAATAAATGGAGTGCTCTATAAACGTGTATTCAATAATCCTTGGATACGGCTTCAATGGGTAATGAAGAAAAACTTTAATATAAGTTTAACATAACAGCAAATGTACACCTCTACCTCAAACTTTCTCCAACCACAGAAAAAAAGAAATCCATGACATCAACCAACAGACTTTCATTACAGGCAACTGCAACAAAATGTGGTTTTCCCGAAGTTCCCACAAACTGTATTTTAAATAACTTTTTAAATAATTCTCGAACAAGACTATTAATATAGTCAACCAATCCCTCACAAGTAACGAGATCAAATCCATTTTATAATCTGAAAAAAGACATTAATATTAAAATTCTAAAAGCTGATAAAGGCAACACCACTGTAATCATGAACAATTCTGGGTACATCGACAAAATGAACGACATCCTTTCCGACAAAAAGAAATTCAAAGCCATCCCAAACAACCCAACAAACACATGCGAAAAACAATTAAACAGAACTTTATTACAAATGAAAAAAAAGGTAATTACCGACGATCTTTATTTTTATCTACTTAAAACTGATTCACGCACACCACAACTCTATGGCATTCCTAAAACACACAAACAGGACTGCCCCCTACGACCTATACTCTCCACTTACGGTTCCTTCAACTACAGTCTTGGCAAATACATAGCCTGGGCT
>NW_013671044.1:44788-45652 GCF_000517525.1 Limulus polyphemus
CTAGTTTTGATGTCGTGTCACTCTTCACCGAAGTCCCCGCCAATAAAGCTTGCAATATTACACTCGATCTCTACATTAAGGACCCCAACAAATTAATCCACATCCCCAGCACACTTTTTGCTTCTCTCTTAGAATTTACAACGACTAAAACCAACTTCATTTTCAACAACGAACATTTCTTTCGAATAGATGGTTTAAGTATGGGCAATCCTGTTTCGCCCGTTCTTGCAAATATATTTATGACCCAGATCGAGACACAAGCCATACATTCTGCGCTTCATCTCCCAATATACTGGTACAGATATGTCGATGACACTTTTGCTGGTCTCACTTCTACAGAACAGACGCTAACTTTCTTTGAACACAAATTCCATTCATCCCAACAAATTTACCATAGAACACGAAAACAATAAACAGTTATATTTTCTTAACCTCAAAATTATTAGATCGGATACACAGTTTAAAACCAAAGTTCACCGTATGAACACACACACACTGGCCTCTACATCCCTTGGAATTCCGCTCATGACACCACACAAAAAAATCAATACACTTAAAACCCTCAAACACAGCCACAAGACTCTGTTCAACGGACTACACAGATGAAGAAATCAACCACATAAAGCATTCCTTCATTCACACCAATACATTTCAACCAACTATTGTTGAAAAACTCTCCAACATTCCCCACAATAAAACTCAATTCACGAACAACAATTATACTAACAAACCCAACAACAGAACATTACACTGCAGTTTACCTTTTGTCCATGAAACCAGCTCAAGAATTATCAACACTTGGAAAAAACTAGCCATTAAACACAATATTCCTGTCAACGTAAAATTCTCTCAAAAACCCGGCCT
>NW_013671044.1:46612-47404 GCF_000517525.1 Limulus polyphemus
CTATGCGATTAAAATCAGACCTATAAAACAATAATGAACTTAATATAAAGCATAAGCAATATAATAAAATTGAAGCTCCAAATTATGCCTCCCTTATCATTCCTTGTTGTAATCCTTAAGTCATAATGCCTGTGGTCATAGCACTGAAATGCGTTGAGTATATTTCATCTATCAGGCAAAATCCACACGCTGATGTAAAACTCGCAAGCAACTAATGAGAATCATTTGAGGGTTAGGAATTGAGTGCTTAAACGCACAACGTCTCAATTCCAACTGCCTTTCGCTGTTTGCAGTCAGTTGTGGGAAGGCAGTTACACTTAATATTAGGTCCTCAAGAAATTAGATGAAAAAACCCGAACAACTTATATATCAATACAACATTTATTAAATGAAAATGTCTCCATTCTTATCGTTGATGCTTTTCCATCTTACAATCAGGTTGTTAATGCCCTGATTAAAGAAATCACTTGCCTTTGAAGCAAAAAACATGTCGATGTCCTCCTTAACACCTTCCACAGTTGCATACGTTTTCCCATTAAGATGATGTTGCAACGAACGAAAAAGATAGTAATCTGATGGTGCCACATCTGGAGATATGGTGGGTGGGGGAGTACTTCCCAACCCAACTCCATAATCTTATGTTGCGTCAAACGTACCACATGTGGACGTGCATTGTCGTGAAGAAGAACACTTTTCCGATTGACGAGTGAAGAACATTTCTGATGAATAACTTGATTTAAACGTTCCACTTGCTGACTATAGATCTCTGTAGTGAGAGCTCGCTGTGGATTG
>NW_013671044.1:47416-48886 GCF_000517525.1 Limulus polyphemus
CCATTGCAACTCAAAAAACTATAGCATATCCATTAAAGACCCAGTAATTTTAAACAATGAACCAAACATAAACAGACGAAAAATCAAGAAATCCATCTTAATTGAACAAAACAACCCTACTCTAAACCAACACCCTGGGGTGCCAAGATACCTCTTCTAAGTCTTGCAACAGTATCCAATCATGTGACCTCTTTGTTCCATACTATATATCTGTATCAGTATAAACTACTTATACCTGATGATTACAAAACCTTGTCGAAACGTCGTACATTTGCTGTTATGTTAAACTTGTATTAATGTTTTTCTTCGTTACCCATTCAAGCTGTCTCCAAGCATTATTAGTCTCAAGGTGGGTTCCTCGTCATCAAACGTATATTTGTGTGCCACCACATACAAGAAAAGTACCACCAAATATTTCAGTGTACTACAGAGCTTTTATTTTTGGCATTTGAGTAAACGTTAATATACACACATATATCATTGCAATTTTGTGTGTTTTTTTACGAAGCTCTGCTTATAAGTCGGGTGGTTCAGAGTTCAAATGACGTGTTATACAGTTATTTTGAAAGGGGAAGGTAAACAAAAATAAAATAATAGAACTAGTCACAAGAGTTTTAAACACCGTATTCAGAGTGAAAATTTTAAAACTATATTTTCAGTAAAGTTTATATTAATAACAAGATGATCCAATATACATGTCACTGGGTGAATACTAACGTGCAGAGCGGTATACAAGATTTTTTTTTGAAGAGTTGTAGTAAGCATAGATTGTAACGAATTTGAAGTTTTAGAAGCTGCATTCTGCTTGAAATGTAAGGCTGAACAGCGTTTCGGTCTCTATTCTGGTAAGAGAGTGTATACAAGTTTTTGTTTCTTTAAATTATTTTGAAAATACTATTTTAAGTTTCAGTATTTATTGGCACTGCATTAGCCATTTATTATTTTTAGTTGTAGTTCTTTCGTGTTTCTCGGTTTCATTCCCTTAACATTTTACTATATACTTTATTTTAGGCGTACTTAGACAACAGTTGGTGCAGTTATTTCAATTAAAACTGGAACTGGCTTGGTAGGAGTGGCTCAAAATTGACGTTTCAGTATATTTGATTGCTATTAAAACAAGAGCGTCCTGGGAATGATTGGCTCAGAGCCGACGTTTCATTATCCTTCATTGCTATCAAAACAGAAACTACCTTTGTAGTATTGGCTCAGGGTTGACGTTTCAGTACCATTGAGTTTGTCTAATTTTAAAGTAAACAAACAGAAGTCTTCAATTCTGAACAAATTTTATCACAGCAAACATTCCATTAAAAGTGTACTGAAATATCATAATAATCTTTCTATATTATAATATTTTACAGTCAACATACTTTAAAAATAAATGTTTACCATCCTTACATAAAGAACTATGTTTCACCTTTCATATTTGAAGTTTTCCATATATATATATATATATATATATATATATATATA
>NW_013671044.1:49745-60201 GCF_000517525.1 Limulus polyphemus
ATTCCAACATGTCGGCCCCTGCCATCACAGTTTTTAAGGCTAAAGTCACCCGAATGAAATTTGTTAAACAATCGTTAACACTTACGAACGTTCAAAACATTTCCATAAACTTCTTTGATATTCTTTGTGGCTACAGAGGCGTTGTTTCCCTTCTTGTAATCAAACAGCATTACATGCTGAATGTGTGTCATCACTATAAGGGATTAAAGTATACTAAACGTTACACATTATATAGGCTACACTAACGTGACGTTTAAGCGGTTCGTTTAACTATTATACGTGATGTTTGTTTGTTTGTTGTTGTGTTTTGTTTTTTTTTGGGGGGGGGGTTATGAAAGTGTTCTAAAACGCGACATGAATTTCTTGAAGACCTAATATTTAGAAATATCGGTAACGTAGAATTAAGCCAACCCGATAAGAATTCTACAAAAACTCCCAACCTCCACCCTTTTAATTAATGTTATAAATAATAATAATATAATGTTCTTATAGTAGAACTAAGCCACCCTCAATTTCTACAGAACTTCCAACCTCCATCCTCATATTTGATATTATAAATGATGTTAAACAAAATAAATTACTCTTACCGTTCAAGCATAAACCGGGTGAACTGAGACAAGCCCAGCTACCTGAAGTTGGTCATTCCGCCCCGGTATACTGAACTATTCTAAAAGTAACAATTAGCTATTTAAATCATGGAACTAGCACCCTCTAAATTTTCCATAATGTATACGCCGTGAACGAGAACTTAACCCTTAATATAGTTTCATATTTATTATAAAATAGTAAAAAAATATTAATAAAACTCTCCTGATGACCATTATTTTTCAGTTTATTTATGACTAAATTAACATAATTCATAAAGAAATTACTGTTATTACAAATAGTTAAAAACCTTTTTAATTGAGAGATAATAATCTCGTTTAACAATATCGACGGAACAACACTTTTAGGGGTGGGTAAACCAAGGATGGGAAAATTAAATACTCTTATCAAAAATAGTCAACTGTAAACTACCTTCTGCTAACTTAATGTCTACATCTAAATAATGAACATAAATGTCATTGTTATTACATCTTTTTATTATAAACTCTGTTGGGTATATTATTCTTGAATCAAAATTCAGGTTATTGAGTGAAATTAAATCGTCTATGTAATGAAAAGTATACAAATATAAACTAGGGTTTAATACCTGTTTCAAAAAGAAATATTCATAGAAAAATAGAAACAGGTTGGCCATCTTCGAAGAGAAATTAGCGCCCATTGTAATACCCACTGTTTCTTTATATACTTCTTCATTAAAAGTGATATAACTATTGGCCATGTTAGAAGATAAGTCAGCGTCTGGCCCGGTGATTAGGGTGCTCGACTCGCAATCTGTGGGTCGCGGGTTCGAATCCCCGTTCCACCAAACATGCTCGCCCTTTCAGTCGTGGGGGCCTTATAATGTGACGGTCAATCCCACTATTCGTTGATATAAGAATAGTCCAAGAGTTAGCGGTGGGTGGTGATCACTAGCTGCCTTCCCTCTAGTCTTACACTGTTAAATTAGGGATGGCTAGCGCAGATAGCCCTCGTGTAGCTTTGCACGAAATTCAAAAACAAACAAACAAATAAGCGCCCATTGTAATACCTACTGTTTGTTTATATACTTCTTCATTAAAAGTGCTATAACTATTGGCCATGTTAGAATATAAATTAGCACCCATTGTAATACCCAATGTTTGTTTATATACTTCTTCATTAAAAGTGCTATAACTATTGGCCATGTTAGAATACAAATTAGCACCCATTGTAATACCCACTGTTTGAATATTTTGTTCTTCATTAAAGGTGATATAACTATTATATGTACAAAAATTAAGTATATCTTTACAATGATATTTAGTTAATTTACGTTTTGAAATACTAATTTCTGTATCTATAAGTTTATCGAATTGGTCACTAAGGACCCTAATTAAATCTTTCACATTTATTATAGGATATAAAGTAGTGAAATCATAAGTAACAACAGAATTGGCTGTTTGTAGAGTCTAAATTATTTAAACAATGCAAAACCGAAATATTGTTTTTTTTATGATCCAAAAATAATGGTTCGAATCATTTGAAGACATTATTTTTTTCAAATAAGATATCCAAAATATTGTTAAGTACTAGAGAAACAGATTTAGTAACAGTATTTGAATAGTTGGTAATAAACCTGAACTTGAACCTGAATTTTATGTAATTTTGGAATTACATATAAAAATGGCAGGTTAAAATAAGAAGAGTCTATATTAATATTCCGTTTTTAATGTCTTTCTTCAAATTAGTAATAACTATATTTTTATTTAAAGTACGTTTTGTAAAACTATTTGTTGTACTAATTTCTTTAATTAAAATTTATGCATATAACTTTTTTACAAATAAAACCAAAACTACAACCGGCTTTATCAATGGGTGTAATAATATTTTTAAAAAATATGAAAACAAATATATATTTTATATTTAGATAAATTTAAAGTTTTCAATCGTTTTTTTAAGAATAATTTCCATTCAAAAAAGAAACACGGGGTTAATAAGTTTTTTACTGATTTTGATAATATAGTAATCAATATTTTTCCAAGTCTTTTAAAATATCACCTTTATTTGTCTTACCACTTGGAAACATTTGATATAGTCTTAACTATGATAAGAAAAGCTCGCTTTTATTTTTCAACACAAAGAAGATATGAGACGAAAATATTACCTGTACCCCAGCTCAAGGGTTCAATATCAAGTCGGGATCAGTTGTTTTCTGTACTTTCTTACGCAATTATATGTTTGTGAGCAAAACAGGTAACTTGATCTTCAATCTCCAGAAATATGTTAAACTCTTACTCGCATTTCAATCACATGAATTTTCATGTTTTCTGGATGTTTCCACACTTCTAGTCCTGGAAGATGTTTTCATTCATGTGTTTCTCTGCATCTATTTTTTTTTTTTTAATTTCGCTCAAAGCAAGCCACACGAGGGTTATCTGCTCTAGCCGTCCCTAATTCAGCAGTAATAGATTAGAGGGAAGACAGCTAGTCAACACCACCCACTGCCAAATCTTGGGCTACTCTTTTACCAACGAATTTTGGGATTGATCGTGACATTATAATGCCCAACGGCTGAAAGGGTAAGTATGGTCGGTGACGGGAATTCGAACCAGAGACCCACAGATTGCGAGTCGATCGCCCTAACCATTAAGTCATGCCAGGCCTCTCTGCATCTATTAAATGTTGGGTTCAGTTTTCTGAACCACCTTGAAATGAATTAATAAGTGTTTACATGAGAAAGTCGAATTTAGTTCTGGTGTTTACCTTTATATTTTAACCACTGTGGAAGTGATAGATCTATAACTTCTCAGTCTTTTAGACTTTTAGACTATAAGGAAAAAAACACGTTAAACTCATTGCACTGGATAATATAACCAACTGGGAACATTAGGTTGAAATGTCAAGGTGAAAAGCTATTCGTGTAAATAAAAGTTTCCACTTTCTACTAACAAATTGCGCTTCTTATCATAGAATTATGAATGAGCTAATGAGAGTTGATATAGCGCAAAATTACAATATTAAGCAGCTCATGTTATTACTTTTGTTACCCATTGTTTCACAATACGTGGATAACATTATTTCGAGGACGTTAGACGAATTTCAGTTTAATAATTCTTCGATAAAATGTTACTTTTATTGGTCAAGCTTGTAATTACAAAACATTAAAAGCGTATTTTATTAATTAATTGTATAAAAACATCTAAAGTTATAAGTTACTAATATTTGAGAGTTTTTATATTCCCATAATAACGACCAATAGTTACAGTAGCATGCAGTTCAAAACCAGTTATTTCTTACCTTGCTCACCATAAGTTTGTACTTAGCAAAGATGTCTTTTGATCGCTTGCTCTGAGCAAGTTCACCTTCATGCTTGCTAACGTAAGACTTTGCGCGCCTGTGAAAATAATAACAATAAAAATTAGGAACACGTATCAAAGTCATATGAAAGCATGAACTATAAAGAACATTATAATCTTTTTTTACACACTTCACAGTTGCATATCTTTGGGAGGTTACACTGCCCCACAATTAAATAAGATATGGTGTTGATGCTAACTGAAACCCCACAACAGTTGTAACAGTGCAATATTTCATATGGATCTACACGTGTACTAAGGATTCCTTAAGAAAGGGGTTCCCAAATTGTGCCAGCAGGAAAGTGGCAAATACAGAGTACTGTTAAGGTACTCAGAATCTATAGATTTATTGAAAGCGGGGCTTCAGTCAGAGTGCGGACTGTTCTGAGGTCCTTGTACTGACAGTTTGAGACCCCTGCTTTACGAAAGTAAAAGTTTTTGTTGAGTTAGACATCGTGTAATAGTTATAGCACGTATTAAGTTATGAGATTTTATTCTCTTTGTATATGTTACAAACCATTTACGCAGTATTTTCTCTGCATAATCACTAAACGGTCAGCCATTTTATGGCGCATAATTTCAAATTGTTGGCCACATAATTGTTTTTTGTTGCACAAAAATAGAGGCCTGTAAAAAGAACAAATTACTTTTGACCACGAGTAGTTATTTTTTATTGTTGTTAAGCGCAAAGCAACACAATGGCTTTGCGTGCTGTTCCAACGATAGTTATCGTTATATAACTTCAGGCCTACCGCTGAGCCACTGGAAGGCAACCGCGTTTACGTGTAGTATAACAGGTTTGGTTTTATAATATCTATGAGCCTTCTTAGCACAAAATGTGATGTAATTCATGATAAACAAACAAATCATTACCATATGCCAAAAGGTACGTTTATCTTCATTCAATACATATTGTTATTATTATAAGTTCTCAGTTCTTCTAAGTTTACGCTTTTTTTTTGTCTAATGAATTTGTTTGTTTATTGTTAAGCACAAAGTTACACAACTGGCTATCTGTGCTGAACCCACCGTGAGTATCGAAACTTGACTTTTAACGTTATATGCCACCAGATTTGCCACTGAGCCACTAGGGTAGGGTCCAATGAAAATTAGATGACTTTGGTAGTGAAGTTTTCGAGAACACTGAAATGTTGTCCATCACCAGTGGAAACGATATGGCATTGCCTGATGTGTTTCGTAATTAATTAATTTGCTTCCGAATTATACTTGTGGCTTCAATTTGTTGTTAGAGCCACCCTTACCCCTCCCCCACAAAAAAAATCTGGTTCCGCCATAGTTATATAGTCATTTATGTGAGTCTTGTTGAATCTCCGTAACTACATTTATGTCATTTTGTCTGTCTGTCGTCAAGATGTTGGAAAAAAGTATGCGAGTGGTCATCAGAAAAGACTTCTTCGTGATGATGCTGTTTTACAGAAAATGACAAAGATAAGCTCACTTTTACCTAAATAACAGAAGGAAAAAAGAGGTAAGGTCTCTTTGAAAAGTTCTCTCTTTTCTTAAGATGACTTGGTGTGAGGTCAGTCATAGTCCGTAGCAATATATCCAAGTAGTGTGGGTTGTGGTGACTGTACTACGTCAATGCCTTGTAGCTCTGATCCGATTGATGGGTTAAAATCAATGACCAAATTCATCCACAATTTGCTCAAAAAGCACTATTGCATGATGATTTTACTAATTCTGTTTGAATATCTGAAGACATGATACTTAAACAAAAGCCTATTTTGGACAGATAGCTAATGGATGGCTGAAAGAGTCTAAGTGGTTCAAATACTCATTCTCTAATAGTAACTTGTGTTTCTACATCTGTATATAGGTTTCAAAGATAGGCGCTCTTTTCTTTAAAAGAATTAACTGTTAGAAGTATGCTCATCGTGAAGCTCCTGAACATGAAAATGGCATTGCTCATGAGTAGGACGCGTTTTCATGTTTTGCATTTCTGACTTGTTGAAATTGGGGGGGCCCTTTTTCTGTTGCACATACTGCAGTTAAGTTTGCACATAAGTAGCAATATCGACAATGTCTTCTGCAGTGGGTTCTCTTACATTTCTTACGGAAAGAAGGTTTGTGTTCCAAAATGAACCATTTGTCTCCATCTACAACGATAATAATTAGACATTGTAGAACTACTTCCAAAGTTTTATATTTTCGCAGCAGAACATATAAATAGATTTGGAAATGCAGACAAATTGATACCTCTGTATCTGTCATCAACAATTTGTTATTAATTCAGCGATTGATTGGGCAATCATGAAGTTACGTGAGCTTAACAGAAATCAAAATCATGCTGAGGCATGTATTACATACTCATAAAATAATCATAATAATATTTAACATGTTTTATATATAAAATGTAATTCAATTATTTACCGAGGGATGGCAGTAATCTATGAAGAACTCTTAACTATATAGGTGACACAGATTCAGAATCAAAATAAAACAAGAGGAAATCCTCAATATCCGCGACACTTGAAATTATTTTAGGCAGGATTAAAGTAAATTAATGTACGAGACCTTTTTTCTTTTTCTTTTTCTTTTTCACTAGCTATATTTTTTGTGCGTTAGCAATACCAAGCGTGGCGCATGCGTATATCCGATTCAATTATTTATTACTCATCAGGATCTCTACCAGTCTACCCTCAAATTGAAATTATTTTAGGCAGGATTAGAAAAATTAATCTGAGCCCTTGGGCGTGGTCAAATACATCAATCGAAAGGGTTGACTCCTGAGTACAAAACTGTAATTAGATCTCATATCGGTCAAGAGATGACAGAGCTATGAGCTAAATGTTTGTACTTGGAAAAAAAAGCTCAGAGCCGTTCTATGAGCCGCTATGCCGCGGCTAAAAACAACAAACTAATCTTTAGAATCGATTCAGTGACTGGCTTTGCTTATGACTGCGTGATTATGTCTAAGTATGGCCTACAACATGAGGTTAACGGTCTGTTGCAATCTACTCACACCTATAGTGTACGGAAATTAGAAAAACAATGGCGTCACTGCGGACAACTCCCAATGTACTTAACAACGAAAGTTATCGAACTACTCCTAGTTTTAGATTTTCAAATATTTAAAACTTTACTTGAGCTTTAATAAAATCTCATCTTTTCACTTCGGTATTAGATAAACGTCTTAAAGCTGGTCATTGGCTCTTAAAGAATATTTTGTGCTTATATTTGCATACAAGTGAACTTGCAACTGATAGGTGTCTTGGTCTAGTTTGTTTGTTGTTAAACACATAGATGCACAATGGGCTATCTGTCTCTGTCCACCATGAGTATCGAAACCTGGTTTCTAGCGTTATAAGCTTAAAGAATTACCACTTTGCGAATGGGGGGGGGGGGGGCGTGGTTTCTAGGCTTTATTTCTTTGTGTTTGTGTGTGTGTGTGTGTAGAAACTTGATACTGTACGTTTAGACAGCTAACTGCGATTTAAACCATAAACCAAAAAGCCCACATTTAATAACTGCGGGCGCTGACTATAACACACTCCGTAATAATACGTCAATAGCTCAAGTTAATTCAGTATCTCAATCCTTAATTTATTCTTAACCTGCAAATATCGAATTAAACGTTTTGACTACTAAGACTAATGATCAACGCGTAGAAATTAAATGTACGAGTCATTGTCAGTTAAATTGAAATATTATTTAACTCATCTTTGTTAATATTATTAATTTTTTTATTACATTTCAAAATGGTAAATTAAAACTGTTAATCTTATTAGAAATAGCTGTAAGTTTGTTTGTTTTTCGTTTTATATTAATGTATGTCAGTCTATTAAACAGAAACAGGAAATGGTTTAAGTATCTACATATACTGCATTAAACATATTCAATAGAGAGCTGGTATATTTTTTAATAGTTTGCTGTTCAAACATTTATAACCGTAAAATGTATTATTATTTACTTCGTGTTCGTGTTAGGGATTATCTGCACATACAGACGGATGAACGCGGCTTTGGTAATAGTTTAGTTCCAATTGGGGGTTTTACGTTAACCTTACAATTTAGGTCCCACAATGTTTTTGTTTTTTCTTGATTTCGTATCTATGGATCATATAGGTAGAGAAACTAATGGGTGCTACTTATGGTATCCTTGTATTATTTTCCACTCACTGTTACTCCCTGTCAGAGCTTAATACCTTAATATTTTATACTTTTACAGTATATATTACAAAGTATAAAGGGTATATTCCCTCACCCCCTTATCACAGGAAGAGGAGGTATACAATTTATTTTGTACATCTGATATATCTGTCCACTGAAGTTGGACAGTATGTGTGTCACTCCATACGTCAGTTCATCAGAAAGGGTGGGGGAGCATATATACAGTTATCTGATTATTCTAATTTCAATATGTAACTTGATTAGCATATCACTTTAAAACATACATTTATACAGCACCTGTAACAGTGGGTGTTTTGTCTTTACTTATTTACACCATAAATTGTCTTATTTCAACACCTGTAACAGTGGGTGTCTTGTCTTTACTTATTTACACCATAAATTATCTTATTTCAACACCTGTAACAGTGGGTGTTTTGTCTTTACTTATTTACACCATAAATTATCTAATTTCAACACCTGTAACAGTGGGTGTCTTGTCTTTACTTATTTACACCATAAATTATCTTATTTCAACAACTGTAACAGTGGGTGTTTGTCTTTACTTATTTACACCATAAGTTATCTTATTTAAACAACTGTAACAGTGGGTATTTTGTCTTTACTTATTTACACCATAAATTATCTTATTTAAACAACTGTAACAGTGGGTGTTTTGTCTTTACTTATTTACACCAAGAATTATCTTGTTTCAACACCTGTAACAGCGGGTGTCTTGTCTTTACTTATTTACACCATAAATTATCTTATTTAAACAACTGTAACAGTGGGTGTTTTGTCTTTACTTATTTACACCAAGAATTATCTTATTTCAACACCTGTAACAGCGGGTGTCTTGTCTTTACTTATTTACACCATAAATTATCTTATTTCAACACCTTAAAACGTCTGCACATGACCTCCATTCACTTGTGTTTAAGTGCCGGGGCGGAGGAAACCCGAGCCATTACCCGAGTCGCTGACATAAAAGACAGCTTTCGGTTCCTGGACGTCACGTGCTATCTTCCCTGTAAGAAACTCGGTTAATTGCAAATTAGTGGAATAGGTCCCTAAAAAGCTCGCAAGAAGCAAAGTTGAGATGTGTTTACTTAAACAACTTTCTACATACAAACTGAACTGAAAGAAAAAACAAATATCGAAAATATTAAAATATTAGCTAAGGGAGAAGAAAACACGTGATACCATCTTATACCACAACAGAACAAATGGAGTAATTTTTATTATATATAATAATAAAAAAAACATTTGTTTCAAAATGGCCAAGGATTCGAGATGACCACACTCGCTTTCTCCATATGGTCTGAAGATATAACACAAAAAATATATTCTGAGACCTATATGACGTGGTAAACTCAGAGTTACTCTGCACTATAAGGTTTTTCTGGTAAATTCTGAGATTGTGGTCTTGTTCTATAGTATTGGTACAACATTCTCAAGGACAAAATTTAGTAATTGTAGTATAATGATAACATATCAGCTTCAAAGGAGTAAGGTTTTTTAAAAATCCTAATATTTTTAAACGTGCTCACCTAAGGACAAGTATATATAAAATATTTCTTGCAAAGAATGAAGTTATTCCAAAATTAGTCCTGGAAAGTAAAATAATACTCAAAAATTAAAAAGGAAATTATATTTCCAAATTAGTTAAGTGATGGTTGTTCCGTGTATATCTGATCTAAAACGCCTTTAAAATTGAGTCCCTACTTTTTCATTGCATATCACGTTTTTTTTTTAGTTTGTTTTTTCATTTCTCCATGCACAACGATCATTTTATAAAGACTTATAACATAACGTTTCGGGGTCTAAACCCCGCGACGAACACAATACAGGTAGCCCACTGAGTGGTTTCTCCCTAAAACAAAATAACGACAAAATTTACTTTTTCGTAGCTTACCGTAGTATTTTGTATTTCCTTTTCATCCTCCAAGGCTGGTTTTTTATAGATTCAATGACTTGCTTATATAACCTCATGTTGTCTAGTATCTCTTCTTCTGTTGCGTCATCATCGATTGAAATTGCTGTATCGCTACAATACGAAAATAAACCACCAAGAATGACTAGAAGAAAATGTATCACAGAATATAGTTACAAACAATCCAAAGATGTCATCGCTCCTCAACTTTTACATAAAGACAAAAGGAAAAAAAGAATCCCCTAATGATAATATTAAATACATATTTGAAATTATATAAAACATTATTTTTAAGTCTTGTTTGCAAATAATAATAATAATAATAATTATCATATATATTTTCATATATTTTTATATTTTCTTTTAATTCTGATACTTTCAGTATCATTCCAAAAATATATATATTTTTGGATTACGAGTAACAAGTGACGTTCGTGTACTGTTCTTTTCTTTACATTTTCACATTGAAGATGTAG
>NW_013671044.1:61137-68810 GCF_000517525.1 Limulus polyphemus
GTTCTGAAGTTAAATTCGTCCCGACCATAGTAGAAATTCGATTAAATATTTATGAAAAAGAAAGTGTATCTTTCTTATATAGAATGAACGCAGTGTAATTCTAGCTCAGTTACTTTGTACAGACTGAATAGAATGTGATATTAAAATAATTAGCACAAGTTTCGAATACAAATTAATCTACTTTTTCTATTAAGCAACGACTAGCCTTTCACTGGAACATTCTACGTTCTGAGTTAGTACTTTTATTAAAAGCATGCAACTGTACAATTAAAATTATAGGTCATATATATTAAAAACAAGTTTGTTTCTGAAATGTCTCTCCTGTTTTCCTACACGACGATGCAAGCATAAACTGAAAACGCTCATTTTCACGATAAAGTTATTAGTCCAATCCCGATAAACACTTTTCTTATACAATATTTTTAACATCTTGTTACTAATACTCTCAACCAAAGCAGCATTATTACAATATGTTTGTTGCTAATTAAGCACAAAGCTACACAATGGGCTATCTGTGCTCTCCCCACCACGGGTATCGAAACACGGATTCTAGCGTTGTAAGTCCGCAGACATACCGCTGTGCCACTGGGGGGCTTATTACAATATAGAGTACCAATTATAGATATTAGTTTAAGGTTAGGTTTGGATTTGTCAACAAATGGGATTAATTGGAGTATAACTTTGCCTTCGTACTAGCAGGAACGGATTGTTGGTCAATCTAGAGGAGTTTAATAATAAAGTATTCTTCTGGAAAGAGGGAGGCTGTAATCGTTAACGTCTCACCAGTAGGAACGGATTGTTGGTCAATCTAGAGGAGTTTAATAATAAAGTATTCTTCTGGAAAGAGGGAGGCTGTAATCGTTAACGTCTCACCAGTAGGAACGGATTCCTAGTCAATCTAGAAGAGTTTAATAATAAAGTATTCTTCTGGAAAGAGGAAGGCTGTAATCGTTAGCGTCTTACTAGCAGGAACGGATTGTTGGTCAATCTAGAAGAGTTTAATAATAAAGTATTCTTCTGGAAAGAGGAAGGCTGTAATCGTTAACGTCTTACCAGCAGGAACGGATTCCTAGTCAATCTGGAAGAATTTATTAATAAAGTATTCTTCTGGAAAGAGGGAGGCTGTAATGGTTAACGTATTACCAACAGGAACGGATTGTTAGTCAAAACGACTATGGCTCATTACGAATAACTCTTTAGGTATAAAAATGTCTGTGAACTTTAGTCTATTGAATCATATGAAGAACAGTTTTAGAACTCAAAAACAGTGTACTACTAACAACTACGATAAAACAAGCGTTAAACATATAACTCATATATATGAGAGAGAGAGAGAGAAAATTAACACTTCAACAGTCAAGCAAAATAAAATCAAACAGCAAATCCAAACCTGTGGTAAATTACAGTTAAATGAACCAAACAAAAAATGCCCCCCAGTGGCACAGCGGTATGTCTGCGGACTTTCAACGCTAGAAACCGGGTTTTGATACCCGTGGTGGGCAGAGCACAGAGAGCATTGCGTAGATTTGTGCTTAACTACAAATAAATGAAACAAACAAAAAATTAAATTAAAGACGCTGCATAAATTAAAAGGATCCCCCAGAACACAGACTGTAATATGGGATATAAAATGTGACTTGGGTTTGAGGTGACTGCGGAAGTAAGACCCACACTGTGATTAGGGATACACTGTCTATCAGTCTTAACCTCCGTTCGCCAGTCTTACATGAAGAAATTCATAAAAAATCAAATATAATCATCAAGAGAAATTCAAGTTCGGAGAGCGAGATATAGGTGCTCAAGCCCACCACATCCCATATTTATATCACCCTTCACTGCTTGCAGACAGTTGTGGGAAGGTCACTGCTCTCCAAAGTAAAAAACAAAGTAAGGTACTATAATAATGATGTCTGAAGATTTGTCACTTTCTACAACTGCATAGCAGCAAAAATATCCAACATTGTATTTGTTGGCGAGTTCGAGCATCACAATCTAATGCAGGGAAGGAAGATCCACTGTCTTCTGCTTCACATTTGGCAAACCGCGATGATTAATATTGGTATAGTACCATTCACACAAATTGAGAAGGCAGTAAAAGAAAGTCAAACTTTTTTATAAAGAACATTTTTATTGGTAAGAGAGAAAAAAAAGATATAATATAACTTTTAGCTCAGGTTAGTCATATTGCAATATATTTATTAAAAGACAATATTAAGTCGATTAAAAATATCACCGTGTTCCATTACTACTATAATTTTGTACCTTAAAATACAGAAACGAAAAATGTAAATTATGGTTTTCCGTAGAAGCAAAATTCGAGATTCTTATTAAGTTTCATTCATTAAATGTACCAAATGCAGACAGTAAAACCTTAACCACATCTCTACTGTGAAATGTGCTGTTTTGAACAAGAAGTGACGCAACTGCTTTGCCATTTCTGCCACTTTTCCTCACTTATGATCCACTGCCCCTGTCTTAAAACAATTTTATTGAAAATCGAACGCTACTGAAGATCCTCACAGAGATTTTCTTCATTTGCAGCAAATTTGTGCATGTTTTCCACGTTTTCAACAGAAAAAAAGATGGAGGAGTGCAGTTAAATAACTTGCAAAACTATTAAGGTAAGACATTTAAAGTGCATTACAAGAGCTTCAAAAGGAAAGTCCAATATGGACTGATAGTTCATTTTTACTTGTAGATTTTCATCGGATCTGTTGGACTTTCACTAAGGGCAAAACTGGGTATGAAATTTGCCGCTCAAACTTTAGTCAAATTGAACATCTACTTAATTATCCTTTTTCACCAGGCTGCAAGATAAAGTGGTATTAATTAGGCAGACTTATGAGGACAAGTTGGAGTGTCAGTGTTTAATGTGCAAGTCTGTAAACTCTGAAAAGGTCAGGGAAAATAATTGTATTTTGTGTGTTTTAGCCGTATCTAATTTTGAACTGATAGATTGGAGAAAAGACAGCCAATCAACATAACCACTGCCAACTCTTAGGCTACTAATCTAATCAAAAAAGTGGAATTGCCCGTTATGCTTATAGTGCATCCAAGGGCCAAAGCGTGGAGTGCGTTGTTTTACTGACAAAGAACTATGAACCTTGAGATTTACAGTCTGGATAAGCTAATCAAGCTGTAGGCTAAGACTAGCCAAAACATTTTGGAAATAATGTAGCAACTCAGGTGAAGGAGCCATAAGAGAAGACACCAGTCATCGCAAGTAAAGCAGAAGAAACATATAAATCATTTGAAACTGGACAGTCTTTCAAACACTGCTGCGTTGCCATTCTCAGTTGTGTCCGCATTAATATCAGTCTGAAAATGTCTGCAATGGAGTTAAAGGAAGACATGTTCAGTCTGTAAGATACAGATGAATCAAACACTGCTGCGTTGCCATTCTCAGTGGTGTCCGCATTAATATCAGTCTGAAAATGTCTGCAATGGAGTTAAAGGAAGACATGTTCAGTCTGTAAGATACAGATGAATTGCAGATGATAGGACTCCATCTTACTTGCCACCTGGTATTTGGTAAGATAACTCACCTGTTGAGATGGCATAGTGCTGAAAAGGACCAACAGTTGCTTCCCATCACTCTTCATGTAACTGACGTAAATCGTACACATTATGAGCAGGACGTTGTATGCATTATGTTTGTACCACACAGCCTCACTTGCAGTAACCACTGAAAACTACGCTAGAACACTTTTATAGAGATTTTAGGCCTATGGTCCCTCTGTTACTGGCATGAGGTGATGCAAAGAAAAAAAAATATATGCAATGATGTTACTGGTGGATCAATTTACTGGACCACTTTACTAAGGACATAAAATGACATTTAACTCAGACTAATTTAGGCAGTCACCAGTCTCTTACAACTTAGGCTCACCTTGACCATGAGCTAAGATGGGAACATAGGAAGCTAAACCAGCTATGTTGCCTAAAATCTAAAAGGAAGACCCGTTTCTTCCTTTATAAGCACTGAGAACAGCTGAAAAAGCTAACCAGATATTGGACAATGAGGTGAACAATCACGTCTCCATAAAGCACTGTTTGCTTGTTTGTTGAATTTTGCACAAAGCTACTCGAGGACTGTCTACGCTAGCATTTCCTAGTTTAAAAGTGATAAACTAGAGGGAAGGTAGCTAGTCATCACCACCCACCGCCAACTCTTGGGCTATTCTTTACCAACGAAAACTGGGAATGACTCTTTTTTATAACGCTTTTATGGCTGAAAGGGCGAGCATGTTCGACAATGAGTTTCGATCCTGCCACCCCAGATTTCGAGTCGACCGTCCTAACCATCAGATCATGCCAGTTTCCACAATGAACTATGTTAGATAGATATTTGCTGATTTTCCTCGGATTATTTCTCCGAGTAATCAGTTATCTTAAAGAGGAATGGGAGTAGTTCTAATTAGTGTTTTCTTACTTGTGAATGTGTTATGTCAAACTTTACTTCTCTGTATGTAAGGTTTTAATATTGGGTTGTTTATGATAAAGTAAGCTCTTTGGTCTGTTTTAATACAATGAAACGTAGGAGCGGAGTCGGTTTCACAGCTTTACGAATATAGATTGTCAGTAAAGTTATGTATAGTATTCTAATGTGTAAACAGTTTCAATACAGACGGAAATAGTCAGAACGGTCAGCACTCGCGTGCATCTACCAGATCCGACAGTCAAAATTCCTGACATCAGGTCTAAAGACTGCGGCTTCTGAGACAGCGATCAAGCACGACTAATCAGCAGTTGAATATGCCATTGTCCAAGATCTCAAAGTTCAGTATGCCATTGTTCAGTGTCTCGAAGTTCAGTATGACATTGTCCAGTGTTTCAGAGTTCAGTATGATATTGTTCAGTGTCTTAAAGTTCATATGCCATTGTTCAGTGTCTCAAAGTTCATATGCCATTGTTCAGTGTCTCGAAGTTCAGTATGACATTGTCCAGTGTTTCAGAGTTCAGTATAATATTGTTCAGCGTCTCATAAATACTGAATTATAAAAATGGAGTGGTGCCCTTTTTTGCTGAAAAACAAACACGCGTACCAATAACAACTGCGGATAGAAAAAGATCTCCAGCATGTTTAAGCATGTGGGTACATTGACTCAGGTATAAAAGCAACAGTGTTCTCACTTATAGATTATTGTCTCTCGTGACACGCAGACATTGTGTTTTTATAAGGCTTAGACCATCGCTTAATTCCACAAATGGATAGTAGCAGTGCATGGCTGACTTACTAGAACTGACAATGGATAGTAGCGGTGCATAGTTGACTTACTAGAACTGACAATGGATAGTAGCGGGGCGTAGTTGACTTATTAGAACCGAAAAAAGGATAGTAGCAGTGCATAGCTGACTTACTAGAACTGACAATGAATAGTAGCGATACATAGTTGACTTACTAGAACTGACAATGGATAGTAG
Source organism: Limulus polyphemus (assembly GCF_000517525.1). Classification (NCBI taxonomy): domain Eukaryota; kingdom Metazoa; phylum Arthropoda; class Merostomata; order Xiphosura; family Limulidae; genus Limulus; species Limulus polyphemus. Next base: position 66,562 of record NW_013671044.1, read on the forward strand.
CAGTGCATAGCTGACTTACTAGAACTGACAATGGATAGTAGCGGTAAATAGTTGACTTACTAGAACTGACAATGGATAGTAGCGATACATAGTTGACTTACTAGAACTGACAATGGATAGTAGCGGTGCATAGTTGACTTACTAGAACTGACAATGGATAGTAGCGATACATAGTTGACTTACTAGAACTGACAATGGATAGTAGCGGGGCGTAGTTGACTTACTAGAACTGAAAAAAAGGATAGTAGCAGTGCATAGCTGACTTACTAGAACTAACAATGGATAGTAGCGATACATAGTTGACTTACTAGAACTGACAATGGATAGTAGCGGTACATAGTTGACTTACTAGAACTGACAATGGATAGTAGCGGTACATAGTTGACTTACTAGAACTGACAATGGATAGTAGCGGTACATAGTTGACTTACTAGAACTGCCAATGCATTCTTTGACAAATAATGGCTGGAGACGGCTTGAATGGGTAATGAAGAAACACTTTAATATGTAAAGATAATATATATTAATGTACAGATAATACATGTATATGCGTATGTGTGTACGTGTATACATATTTGTATATGTGTGTGCGTGTACATGTAATACATATCTATGTCTATGTGTGTATTTGTGCACGTACATATATATATATTATTGAATAAATCAGAAATAGTAGTCTGAGAAATAGTTCAGAATTTGTTTGTTGCTTGTTTTAGCTACATATTGAGCTTTTGCAGGCACGTGACCAAAATCACGTGACGCATGCTTGTCCATTATTTTGGACGTCACGCTAGAGTCTATACCAGTGCTTCTCAACCTTTTCCAGTATCATTCACTCCTATAAGTTTTTCACAACAGCTCACTCAGCCCCAGTTTGAAAAAAGACAAAAAAAGTACTAAATTAAAATGCAAAATTCTTTTTTATGACTTAAATATACAACTACAACGAATACAACATAAAATAAATGTATTTATCAAACTACAACTAAAATAAATGATAATAACTTTTTGCTCTTGAATTTGTTGTATAATTGATAATACTCATTCACCCAGATTCGGATCTCATTAACCCCTGGGTGAACCATTCACCCAGTTGAGAAGCACTGATCTATGATACCCTGATATACCACGTTGATAAATTATGTAGGATACTTTGTCACTAACATTATCTGAAGATGTTAAGCATCTGCAGGGAGAACATCGACAGCGACACCTGCACAAGCTGAAACTAGCGGGATTACAAAGCGACCCGTACGTTTTGGCAGACGGATTATTTAACGATGTCGTGAGAAGCGAAGTCACGTCGTTACCACCATTTACCTCTCACGACTTCATTGCCTGGCGTGTATCAAATTTGGTCATATTCTTCGCTGCTCGTGTATTCTGGAGTGACTTGGTGTGAGAAAACACAGTAGGAATACAGTCAGGGGAGAGTAAGTGATCACTCTTGGCACCTGGAAATTTAATCAACAGAATTATACGTATTGGCAGCCTGTCTGAGACTATTAATATTATGATGCAAAAAATAATTATTCATGAAGAACTGAATTAAAGTGAAACTATTTCTGATCTGTTTGGCTCATATGGTAACATTTCCAGACTTTCAGAAAAATTCTAACTTTGAAATGTCATTTATATACTGTTGAAAAACATTATAATATGATGCACTGATAAAGTTTACTGCATGCCAGATCTAAGTAGATTTGAAAATATGTCAAAATATTACTATTAGTCAAATATCATACTGAAATGACCATGGGACTTCTAATCCATGTTTGAGCCGAGTCATAAGGCAGAGATAAGGCTTCTGACAAGTTTGTTTGTTGTGTTTTGTGTCATTTTGAACGATAATGCAGGCCGATACTGTCATATTATCAAAACCTTTACCTGGCTTTAGGGCTGGATGATCACTTACATTTATATCCCATAGTATAAAAAGATACATTTATCTGATATCTATACCATCTATAAAATGTGCGCTACGCAGACGGCTGTAGTCTGGTGGTTCCCAGTCTTTACATGCTATAAAATGTTCCCTACACCACGGCTGTAGTCTGGTGGTTCACAATCTTTACCTGCTATAGAATGTTCCCTACACCACGGTTGTAGTCTGGTGGTTCACAGTCTTTACTTGCTATAAAATGTTCCCTACACCACGGCTGTAGTCTGGTGGTTCACAATCTTTACCTGCTATAGAATGTTCCCTACACCACGGTTGTAGTCTGGTGGTTCACAGTCTTTACTTGCTA
>NW_013671045.1:0-4732 GCF_000517525.1 Limulus polyphemus
AAACATTGACTATAATCCATTCAAACTGTTATAAACAATATGATAAACATTGACTATAATCCATTCAAACTGTTATAAACAATATGATAAACATTGACTATAAGTCATTCAAACTGTTATAAACAATATGGTAAACATTGACTATAATCCATTCAAACTGTTATAAACAATATGATAAACATTGACTATAATCCATTCAAACTGTTATAAAGAAGTTATAGTCAATGTTTATCATGTTTATAACAGTTGGAATGGATTATAGTCAATGTTTACCATATTGTTTATAACAGTTTGAATGGATTATAGTCAGTGTTTATCATATTGTTTATAACAGTTTGAATGACTTATAGTCAATGTTTATCATATTGTTTATAAAAGTTTGAATGGATTATAGTCAATGTTTATCATATTGTTTATAACAGTTTGAATGGATTATAGTCAATGTTTATCATATTGTTTATAACAGTTTAAATGGAATTATAGTCAATGTTTACCATATTCTCACTAGGATGTCTTCCATCACAGTTACTACAATCTTTAAGATAAAAGTAAAAAGTCTACTAAAGGAAATTTAACACTTTATAAACCAAATGCAGAAGGAATATCAAAGAATATGTAAGATCTTAAACCAGAAACATAGAAATTTTTACGAATCTGTAAGACTTTAAAGTTGAGGGGAAAAAAAACTGTATACTTTAGAAACGTCTTCATCTTGAAGGTTATTCACATTATGTTTCTGACCTGTTTATTATGTCTTATTATGTAAAGAGTAGCTATAGAAACTCTCGAGAACCCAGGTCGCCCACTCAGCGATAAGATTACAGATTTACAGTGCTGAAATCGAGGGTTCGTTCCCCGCATTCTAGAGATTGTAGGCAGACCATTGTATAGCTTTGGAATAAAATATAATAACAACGACAGACATTCTCACCAAGTGTCGACACCTATCTGTAATAATAGAGCCTTGAAAGCCTCTGTTTCCGTTTATAGATTGTACTTGGTCTAATTATAACTTTATACAGGCTATTCAGATATTTACCGAAAATATAATATTATAAATTTATTCAAACTAATATACACAATGATCATTTATCAGTTTCATTAACCTTCACTCATGGTGACACATCTTGTCAGCGTATTTTTGTCTTTAGAATAGAAACCTTACAGTCAAAGTTCACAAAACTCTTTCAACCGCGGTGACGTTATAATGTGATGATCAATCCCACTATTCGTTGGTAAAATGTAGCCCAAGAGTTGGCGATGGGTGGGGTTGACTAGTTATCTTCCCTCTAGCTTACCACTTCTATATTATAGACGGCGAACCGCAGACTACTCTCGAATAGCTTTGCGCGAAATTTCAACTAAACAAACACAAATGTTTCTCATTAACCAAATGGCTACGTTTGTTTGTTTGTAATTAAGCACAAAGCTACACAATGGGCTGTCTGTCCTGTGCATACCACTGGTATCGAAACACATTGTCTGTCGTTATAAGTTCAAATACTTATCGCTGTGCCATTTGGAGTCGGTCACGTTAGAGCAGGGTTGTTCAAGTGCTATGTTATACAACTTAAAGTATAATGTGATTTTATGTATAACAGTTTGAATGGACCTCACTAAGATGACTTTCAGCAGTACTACACTGTAGTTTATACTTCTATAGATACCTTACTAAGATGACTTCCAGCATTACTACACAGTAGTTTATACTTCTATAGATAACTTAATAAGATAACTTCCAGAAGTACTACACTGTAGTTTGTACTTCTATAGATAATAAGATGACTTCCAGCATTACTACACTATAGTTTGTACTTCTATAGATACCTTACTAAGATGACTTCCAGCATTACTACACTGTAGTTTGTACTTCTATAGATAACTTAATAAGATGACTTCCAGAAGTACTACACTGTAGTTTGTACTTCTATAGATAACTTAATAAGGTGACTTCCAGCATTACTACACTATAGTTTGTACTTCTATAGATACCTTACTAAGATGACTTCCAGTATTACTACACTGTAGTTTATACTTCTATAGATAACTTAATAAGATAACTTCCAGAAGTACTACACTGTAGTTTGTACTTCTATAGATACCTCACTAAGATGACTTCCAGTATTACTACACTGTAGTTTGTACTTCTATATATATAAAGTACTACACTATAGTTTGTACTTCTATAGATACCTCACTAAGATGACTTCCAGCAATACTACACAGTAGTTTGTACTTCTATAGATACCTCACTAAGATGACTTCCAGCAGTACTACACTGTGGTTTGTACTTCTATAGATACCTCTCTAAGATGACTTCCAGCAATACTACACTCTAGTTTGTACTTCTATAGATACCTCACTAAGATGACTTCCAGCAGTACTACACTGTGATTTATACTTCTATAGATACCTCACTAAGATGACTTCCAGCAGTAGTACACTGTAGTTTGTACTTCTATAGATACCTCACTAAGATGACTTTCAGCAGTACTACACTGTGGTTTGTACTTCTATAGATACCTTACTAAGATGACTTCCAGCATTACTAAACTGTAGTTTGTACTTCTATAGATAACTTAATAAGATGACTTCCAGAAGTACTACACTGTAGTTTATACTTCTATAGACACCTCATTAAGATGACTTCCAGCATTACTACACTATAGTTTATACTTCTATAGATGCTGGAAGTCATCTTAGTGAGGTATCTATAGAAGTACAAACTATAGTGTAGTAATTGCTGGAAGTCATCTTAGTGAGGTATCTATAGAAGTATAAACTATAGTGTAGTATTGCTGGAAGTCATCTTAGTGAGCTATCTATAGAAGTACAAACTATAGTGTTGTAATGTTATAAGATCAAAATATATTACCGCTGTTGGTCCTGAAGATCAAAATGTTCTACTTGCTGCTTCATATTATCAAATTTCACAACATTTTGTCTCTCATGGTCAACTTGTACGATATATGAGCTCTAAGGGTCAAATTTCTCCGCATGTGGATTTTTCAGATAAAAAAGTACACTATGTAGGTACTCACGATCTTAAGATTTCACGTGAGAGTTATCAAGATTAAAACGTTCCTCAAATGATTTTTCAAGAATACAGTTTCCATAAGTGGATACTCAAGATTATAATGTTCCACATGTGGACATTCAAGATCCTAACTTTACACCTGTGGGTTCTAAAGATCCAAACTTGCACTTTTGGGCTCTCACGTTAGAAAGTTTAAAGAAAAGATACCTTCAATATTTAAATTTATCCCATTACTAAGCCCTTTGTATTTCACGTAGAAGATGAGTGATTTCACCCACTTTGTTTTTCTTCTCTTGTTCACAAACGAATTTAGAGAATTTTAAGTTTTAAAAAAAAATCTGTGATTATACACTGAGGTAAGTTCATCAAGTATTTGTAAAACTAGACAACAAGCGCTAGAAAGTTTTGTAATGCTTTTGTGAGTTCTGCTCCTAAACGTTTGCAATGTTTCGTATACAGCAACCTAATAAACAATAGCACGGTGTTCTCTGTTCGCAACGTTGTACGAATATCAAAAGGCTTTAATTATATTTTAATGAGCTGTTTCTGAGTTTGTATGATGACAGAATGTAATGAGGGAAAATTAAGTATCAGAATCTTCCGTGAATTAGGAGAGGTTACCAGAATAGAGACGGTAGACACTTGAGAGTTTGACGTTCGCCTCCGGGTCTTGAGTAAACAGCTTATGAAACAGAATTTCTCTCGCTGTTCTGTTTGTCTCGCTATTCAAGGGATCATTAGGGAGTTAGCAGGCCTACATGAAGTGTACAGCTGAACAAAACCAGCTCTAACCTATGTTCTTTTATTCTTGTTCCTTACAGTATCAGCAGATCTGGTATTTGTGTCATAGTGGTTCCTTTTTGATGTCTGCACATATAGGCTATCAAAATTGAACAGAGAAAACACGTAAAAGGATAACATACTACTCGAACGTCTAAAATCAATATTTTTGTCCTCGGAGTAAAAGAACACTTTGTCTAAAACTAAAACGTAAAACTAAAGGCTAAACAAACAGCGATACGTAGCTTCTTAGAAGCAAGATATTCTTGAATGCGAACTTTTTCTACTTAAACGTGTGTTTCCATGTTAATCTTTTAATGTAGCATGTCAACTGATGAGCCAATCCACGTTTTATTGGAGCTTATAAATAAATATTCCCAATACTTCGATTAATTGTTTTTGTCTCTTACATGGACGTTTCTTTACTTCAGTTGTACTAAAATGTAGTTTGATATGTCTTAATACAACAATCACTTCTTTACTTCAGTTGTACTAAAAAGTAGTTTGACATGTCTTAATACAACAAACACTTCTTTACTTCAGTTGTACTAAAATGTAGTTTGATATGTCTTAATACAACAAACACATCTTTACCTCAGTTGTATTAAAATTTAATTTTGATATGCCTTAATACAACAAACACATCTTTACCTCAGTTGTACTAAAATGTAGTTTTGATATGTTTAATACAACAAACACATCTTTACCTCAGTTGTACTAAAATGTAGTTTTGATATGTCTTAATACAACAAACACTTCTTTACTTCAGTTTTACTAAAATGTAGTTTGATATGTCTCAATACAAAAAACACATCTTTACCTCAGTTTTACTAAAATGTAGTTTTGATATGTCTTAATACAAAAAACACATCTTTACCTCAGTTTTACTAAAATGTAGTTTTGATATGTCTTAAT
>NW_013671045.1:5732-7238 GCF_000517525.1 Limulus polyphemus
TATGGCTTAATACAACAAACACATCTTTACCTCAGTTTTACTAAAATGTAGTTTTGATATGTCTTAATACAAAAAACACTTCCTTATTTCAGTTTTACTAAAATGTAGTTTTGATATGTCTTTAATACAACAAACACATATTTACCTCAGTTATACTAAAATGTAGTTTTGACATGTCTTAATACAATAAAACACATCTTTACCTCAGTTTTACTAAAATGTAGTTTTGATATGTCTTTAATACAACAAACACATATTTACCTCAGTTATACTAAAATGTAGTTTTGACATGTCTTAAATACAACAACCACTTCTTTACTTCAGTTGCACTAAAATGTAGTTTGATATTTCTTAAATACAACAAACACTCCATTACTTCAGTTGTACTAAAATGTAGTTTTGATATGTCTTAAATACAACAAACACTCCATTACTTCAGTTGTACTAAAATGTAGTTTTGATATGTCTTAAATACAACAAACACTTCTTTACTTCAGTTGTACTAAAATGGGAGAGTTAAACATTGGAGACTTAACACATGCTTTAACTTATGTAACGGAAGTGTTAAAAGTCTAGTTTAGACTTAAGACATGCTTTAACTTATGTAACGGAAGTGTTAAAAGTCTAGTTTAGACTTAAACTCTAAACAAACATAAAAACAATCGTCTACTCTGAACAAACATAAATATCAATCGTCTACTCTGAACAAATATAAATAACAATTGTCTACTCTAAACAAACATAAATAACAATTGTCTATTTTAAACAAACATAGAAAACAACGTATATTTTAAACAAACCAGATTTTTAACACTTCCGTTACATAAGTTAAAGCATGTGTTAAGTCTAAGCTAGACGTTTAACACTTCGGTTACATAAGTTAAAGCATGTCTTAAGTCTAAACTAGACTTTTAACACTTCCGTTACATAAGTTAAAGCATGTCATTTATGTTTGTTTAGAGTAGACAATTGTTGTTTATATTTGTTCAGAGTAGACGATTGTTTTTATGTTTGTTTAGAGTAGACGATTGATATTTATATTTGTTTAGAGTAGACAATTGTTATTTATGTTTGTTCAGAGTAGACAATTGTTATTGATGTTTGTTTAGAGAATACAATTGTTATTTATGTTTGTTTAGAGTAGACGATTGTTCTTTATGTTTGTTCAGAGTAGACGATTGTTATTTATGTTTGTTTAGAGTAGACAATTGTTATTTATGTTTGTTTAGAGTAGACAATTGTTATTTATGTTTGTTTAGAGTAGACAATTGTTATTTATATTAGTTCAGAGTAGACAATTGTTCTTTATGTTTGTTTAAAGTAGACAATTGTTATTTATGTTTGTTCAGAGTAGACAATTGTTATTGATGTTTGTTTAGAGAATACAATTGTTATTTATGTTTGTTTAGAGTAGACGATTGTTATTTATGTTTGTTTAGAGTAGTCAATTGTTATTTATATTTGTTCAGAGGAGAAGATTGTTTTTTATGTTTGTTTAGAGTAGAC
>NW_013671045.1:7248-11388 GCF_000517525.1 Limulus polyphemus
TTTTTCTTTAAGAAGTTCAAGTAGCAAACGTTTAGTATAAGTTTAACATTAAGAATAAATTGTTCTGTAACTTATATCAGAAAACAAATCCCTCAATATTAAATAATATCTTTAAACATAATGACTTCTGTTACGTAGATTTCTGAGTAATAATTGCTTTACACTAGATGATTAGTTCTATTGATGAACTTAGGACTATTATTTGGCTTACTTATATCTCAGAGTAACAGTTCCTTTACACATGATGATTTGTTCTATTGATGAACTTAGGACTATTATTTGGTTTACTTAGATCTCAGAGTAACAGTTCCTTTACACATGATGATTTGTTCTATTGATGAACTTAGGACTAATATTTGGCTTACTTATATCTCATAGTAAAAGTATTCACCAGAGAAAGTTGGTTTCTGATAAAGCATTTAGATAAAAAATGGTTACTCAAAAACTTATGTTTTTCATTCATGAATTTAACGTGTAGATATTTGGATATTTACCAATTACATATCACAATCATTCTTTACCCCCACCACCACCTTCGATTTCTTATTGTTTAAAACAAACGTATCGCCTTTTATTTTTTTACGATAGTAACCTGCCATTACGAAGACATTGTTTTAATGAAACTATTTCATGAAAACATAAAATATAAATTCGTTAATTAAGCTTGGGCTCGTAATCAGTTTTCAACCTTACCATAAAAGAAAGAAGAAGGGAATATTTATTACCTTGGTAAATATTTCTTTAGTTGAAAGGAAACATAAACCATTTAATTATGTTTGATACCTAGTTTTGTGCCTAAATTCAGCTGTATGTATGTTGGTTTATAAAATTCAATATCAAATTGACACAAAAATAAATTGATTAAACTTCGATTCTGTTGCAGAACAACAAAGTTTAAAGCTATATTTTCACTGAGAATTGAATATTTTAAAACTTCACTAACAAAACTTGTCAATTTGTATAATAAAATTTAAAAAATAATAAGTTCGATTGGATAATCAGATAAGAAAACCAGCCAATCTCTAACTATACGAACAACAGATTTTAGAAACTAGAGATCTGATTGGACAATCCTACAAGTAAACCAACCAATCCATGATGTAAAATTTTAGAAACTAGAAGTCTAATTGGATAATCAGGCAAAACAACCATTCAGTTCGGAGTTATAAGGACTATGATTAGAAATAAAGCAGTTCGAATCCTTTGAAAGGTCCATAATAGTTGGTCATCTACTCTGTTTCTCATAAGTCATGACGGTTTATAGGTGTTCGTTTTTAGTTGTCTGTTTTTATATAAAAAGTAAATTATATTAATGCAAAATATATTTTCTGTAATTGATAAGATTTCATTTTAATTGCGAGAAGCCTTTCTTGGTTGGAAAAATACAGCTTTGCCGGGCAAAATGAACCGCCCCTAATTTTCGTCTCCGCTTGCTTCCTCATGAAACTTCAAGATAAAACATTTTTTGTTTAATTTTAATCTTAATTTTCTTGGACTTGACAGTTACAGACTTTGAGATTGTGAACATAAATTTGACAATAAACACAACGACAATAGCAAGAAGGCTTAGGATTACATAAACTTTTTCAGCTAGTTTTCACAAAACAGATAAAAATATGAAAAAGAAAACAATAAACAGAAGAAAGAAGAAAATAAGAAACTGTTTTTTCCAGTGTTTTAGGTGGTCCCTAACAAATAACGACCTATCTCTATCAACTCATTAAATCCTTTCTACTAAACCAAATCTCTACCAATCCAATAAAAACATGAAACATTAGAATAAACAGTTCCTTCAAGCGTTCAATCATTGACCGAAGAAGTTTGCTTGTAGAAACGTGAAGCTGTCAGTTTGTCACTTGGTTAATAAGGTTCTACTTACATTTTTAGCATTAGTGAATATGAAAGCTGAATATTAATGATGAGTGATTCTGTAATATGATCACGATTAATGAGAAGAAGGACAATAATTGGTTTGATGCAGCAGGTTATAGGTACAATGTTATACGTAGCGGACGAATATTAGGCTTAACGTGAATTTAAATCAGTATTCACATCCGATTAGAGTGGAAGTGAAGTATTAAACAATGTTGACTGAAGACCAAATCTGTTGACCGAGGTACATAATAGTGAGACTGAGGTACATTGTTCTGTTGAGTGAGGTACATAGTGCTGTTGACTGAAGACAAAGTAGTGAAAGTAAGGTACATACTTCTGTTGACTAAGGTACATACTAGTAAAGTAAGGTACATAGCTCTCTTGACTGATGTACATAGTAGTGAAATGAGATATATAGTTCTTTCGACTGAGGTACATACTAGTAAAGTAAGGTACATAGCTCTATTGACTGATGTACATAGTAGTGAAATGAGATATATAGTTCTTTCGACTGAGGTACATACTAGTAAAGTAAGGTACATAGCTCTATTGACTGATGTACATAGTAGTGAAATGAGATATATAGTTCTTTCGACTGAGGTACATACTAGTAAAGTAAGGTACATAGCTCTATTGACTGATGTACATAGTAGTGAAATGAGATATATAGTTCTTTCGACTGAGGTACATACTAGTAAAGTAAGGTACATAGTTCTTTTGACTGAGGTACATAGTAGTGAAAATGACGAGGTTAGTAAAACAGTTAACAGTTTCTCTATTGTTGTCCATGACAATTTGTAAAAGCATTGATTTAACACTTTCTCTAGTGATACCATGGAAGGTGTAACTACACAGCAACATTGGTTTAACAGTGTCTCTAGCTATGTCTTCGGATCCTTTAACTACAACAACATTGGTTTAACAGTGTCTCTAGCTATGTCTTCGGATCCTTTAACTACAACAACATTAGTTTAACATTGTCTCTAGCTATGTCCTTGGATCGTATAGTACTACAACAGCTTTGGTTTAACAGTGTCTCTAGCTATATCTTCGGATCGCTTAATTTCAGCAACATTAATTTAACAGTGTCTTTAGGTATGTCCTCGGATCGTTTAACTACAACAACATTGGTTTAACATTGTCTCTAGCTATGTCCTTGGATCGTATAGTACTACAACAGCTTTGGTTTAACAGTGTCTCTAGCTATTTCATCGGATCGCTTAACTTCAGCAACATTAGTTTAACATTGTCTCTAGCTATGTCCTTGGATCGTATAGTACTACAACAGCTTTGGTTTAACAGTGTCTCTAGCTATATCATCGGATCGCTTAACTTCAGCAACATTAATTTAACAGTGTCTTTAGGTATGTCCTCGAATCGTTTAACTACAACAACATTGGTTTAACAGTGTTTCTAGCTGTATCCTTGGATTGCTTAACTACAATAACATTAGTTTAACAGTGTATCTAGTTATGTCCTCGTATCGTTTAACTACAACATCATTGTTTTAACAGTGTCTCTAGCTGTGTCCTTGGATTGTTTAACTACAACAACATTGGTTTAACAGTGTCTATAGTTATGTCCTCGGGTCGTTTAATTATAATAACATTTGTTTAACATTGTCTCTAGCTATGTCCTCGGGTAGCTTAGCTACAACAACATTGGTTTAACAGTGTCTCTAGCTATGTCCTCGGGTCGTTTAATTATAACAACATTGGTTTAACAGTATCTCTAGCTATGTCCTTGGATCGCTTAACTACAACAACATTGGTTTAACAGTGTCTCTAGCTATGTCCTGGGACGTTTAATTACAACATCATTGGTTTAACAGTGTCTCGAGCTATGTCCTCGGGTCGTTTAATTACAACAACAACAGCTTTGATTTAACTCTTTGTCTAATCATGCCCTTGACCGCTAATTTGCAACAACGCCAATTTCAATGTCATTGGTAGAACGTGTGAACTGTTTTACTACAATAAGCATTGGTTATAATGCACCGTTTAAGTTAAACAACATAAATTTCACATCAGTTGTGGGTACAGAGCATCGTTTATGTTAAACATCACAGTGGGAAAGCTTTGGATAATTTGGTAAAAAGCTCCTGCATGGCAATAGTTCAGGAACTAGCTCCATCTATTGAGCTTACATCTAAGTTTTGAAATTATCTATTGAGTTGGCATATACTTTTCTGTACACAGCGTGGTTAATTAATATCTAGTAGATCTTCCTTTCACTTCATGGAGTTCGTTGATCCTTTGGGGCATC
>NW_013671045.1:12329-20434 GCF_000517525.1 Limulus polyphemus
CATAAATCAGTTAAATGACGAAAAATTAGGCGTCTATTTACTTGTGACCACTCAGTGTATATTATATATAGCTCTCACTATCATTGAACGATAAAAAAGCCCACGGCGGTATACATAACTGAGAGAAAGCGGAGTCAGCACCAGTGAATAATTTAGCTATAAAGTAATTAACGTAATTAAAATATTCTCGTTAGAATTGCTATTTCCAAGCAAGAAAACTAGGAATTCGAAGTAAACAACGTGAATGATGTAGATTCTAAAGCGTTAATCTCAAACTCAAAGTTATTAAAATATAAACAGAAATACCATGAAGATAAGATTTATATCAGAAATTTAAACATCCGAAACATGAAGAAACAGCTCGCTTCACTCATTATACGAAATTATAAAAACATCCTTTTTCGATCATCATATCATTCACTAACATACAACGTGTCATCATACCCCTTTACATGACATCAGTTTCGTTGTTCAGATGTCAATAACTGATACAAAAAAGTCATAGACCACTTTACATGATATCAGTTCTGATGTTCAAATGTCAATACAAAAGTTGTCAGACAGTTAACCCGTTCATTGAGTTAGTCACTGCTGATAAATATTTATTCCAGATAATCTGCTGAAGTTTGAATTCAGTCAACTAATATGACCATAGATAATCAGGAACGAAGTGGATTAACTTCTATTTATCCCAGATAATCTGCTGAAGTTTGATTGCTTTTTGCTTTTTAATTAAGCACAAAGCTACACAATGGGCTATCTGTGCTCTGCCCACCACGGGTATCGAAACCCGGATTCTACCGTTGTAAGTCCGCAGACATACCGCTGTGTCACTGGGGCAGCTGAAGTTTGAATTCAGTCAACTAGCATGACCATAGATAATCAGGAACGGAGTGGATTAACTTCTAGAATCAAAGAGCTCTATGAATCCACACAGCTCTATGGATATAAATAAAATGAGATATAAAGTTGTTTAAATCCTTAACAGAAATATATATATATTTTCATATATAAAAGCAAATTGTTATAGAAATGTTTATAAACATAAGGGTCAACCTTCATTTATCACAGATTTTATTATAAGTTTCTCATGAAAGGAGTTTTCAACACTCAATTTGAGGTTAGTTTATCAATATTTATTTGTCAGGAGATCACTCCCCCTCCCCCTTAAGATAGAAAGTTGATTTCTCTAAGGGAGATTAAAATGTAACTTGTCAAAATGAGATGTTTATATATTAGTGCTCACCTTAATTCCTCAAACTGACATCGGGTATTAACATTTCAAAACTTCATGCTGTGCCTTTGTTTACGAAAGAAGCTGATAAAAGTGTATTAAGAAATAAGTTGTCATTATTTTACTGTTTGGTGTTTAATTTTAGCGGTTTTATTCTGTGAGGATTATAAGACTGTTATCGCTAAGCTACTTAATTTCCTCTCTGTCACTTACGTGTATTATTGTATCAGACAAGCAGCTGGCTAACTCATAAAAATAGAAATGCTGCTTAGATGTGGTGAGAATAATAAAGAATCTAAGAACGTATTCGAGTATGAACTTTGTACCACCATCTAATGCAAAAAAAAAAAATGCATAAAAGTGACTTATAATTTCCGCTATAAAACACCGGATTAAACATTTGATAAAACTTAATAGCAAGAATATTCAAAGATACTAGAGCAAAATGAAAGCCCTCACTGGTTCAACGATAAGTCTAAAGGCTTATAACGCTCAAAACCGAGGTTTGATACCCGTGGTGGGTACAGCATAGATAGATCATTGTGAAGCTTTGCGCTCTATAAGAAGCACGCACGCCCCAAATCAAGTAGAAACTTTGTACCGCCATCTATTGGAAAACGTAGAATTAAATATATAGTTTACCTAATAAATCATAAAAGTCGTTTTTTAATAAAACTTATTAACTTTAAATATAATTATCCCGTTAAAGACTGAAAGTTAACCTTGAAACAGTAAAACGTTGAGTTTTGTCTTTTCAATAACATAACGTTTTATAAAAGCTAATGTTTTTTATTTCCACAATATAAATAAACTTTGAAATTCAGTGGAGTTGCACAAAGGGTTTAGAGATATAAATATGATTTATTAGCTTATTTTTCAAGTTAAAGTTTGTAAAAAAACTTAAAAATCATCTATGTAAATTATTAAATAGTAGCGAGCCATTTGTTCCTTCAGTTTATTCTGATATTGTACCTAATTATCTATATTTAAAGTAAAAAAAAATATAATAATTTCAATTTCTGATAAATAAGGCTAGATGAACGAAGCTACTTATTATTTCAATTTAATTTACAATTCCTGTGTGAGGCATATAACAAGCTATGTGCTGCGACTTCTATTATCCACACATTTCCCTAGTGCTCATGTCAATTGTGACGTGTTTGTACATAATGTGTTGTTTGTGCTCTGCCCACTACCGGTATCGAAACCCGGATTTTAGTATTATAAGCCTTCAGACTTACGTCTGAGCCACTTGAGAGCAGTAATGCAAAATGCAAAGTACAGTGTAAATAACCACGTACTCCTATTTTTCTCTCTAACGTACTAGAGTAATGTAATTGAGTTTTATTGAAACTTAATGGAGCCATTGTTACCAGAACTACCTCATTCGATATCTTACCAACTCTGTGAATATGTCTGATAGGATGTCTTACCAACTCTGTGAATATGTCTGACTGGATGTCTTACCAACTCTGTGAATATGTCTGACATGATGTCTTATGAACGCAGGGAATATATCTGACTGGATGACTTATGAACCCAGGGAATATATCTGACTGGATGTCTTATAAACCCAGGGAATATATCTGACTGGATGACTTACCAACTCTGTGAATATGTCTGACATGATGTCTTACCAATTCAGGAAATATGTCTGACTAGATGTCTTACCAACTCTGTGAATATGTCTGACATGATGTCTTACCAACTCTGTAAATATGTCTGACATGTTGTCTTACCAACTCTGTGAATATGTCTGACATGCTGTCTTACCAACTCCGTGAATATGTATGCAATGGATGTCTTACCAACTCAGGAAATGTGTCTGACTAGATGTCTTATGAACCCAGGGAATATATCTGACTGGATGGCTTATAAACCCAGGGAATATATCTGACTGGATGGCTTATGAACTCAGGGAATATATCTGACTGGATGCCTTACCAACTCAGGAAATATATCTGACTGGGTGTCTTATGAACCCAGGGAATATATCTGACTGGATGTCTTATGAACCCATGGAATATATCTGACTAGATGGATGTCTTACCAACTCAGGAAATATGTATGATTATGTGAATATGTCTGAATCGATGTCTAATAACTCTGTGAATATGTCTGAATCGATGGCTTACCATCTCTGTGAGTATGTCTGACTGGATGTCTTATCAGCCCAGCGAATATGTCTGACTGGATGATTATCAACTCAGGGAATATGGCTGACTCAATGTCTATATATTCTGTAAATATGGCTGACTCGATGTCTTACGATAACCGTTATTACCAAAGGATTCCTGAATCGATATCTTAGACAGTTTGACCTAACTTCTTATTTAACCAATGAAGGAGAATCTGGCTAACTCGATATCTTAACAGCTTTTAGAAAGCTGGCTAACTGCTTATATAACACGTGCCACATTGTGAAATACTAAATAAACAACATTTGTCACATTGTCAAATATTAAATAAACAACACTTGTCATATCATCAAGTAAAATAACACGTGCCACATTGTCAAATATTAAATAAACAACACTTGTCACATTGTCAAATATTAAATAAACAACACTTGTCACATTGTCAAATATTAAATGAACAACACTTGCCATATCATCAAGTAAAATAACACGTGCCACATTGTCAAATATTAAATAAACAACATTTGTCACATGGTCAAATATTAAATAAACAACACTTGCCATATCATCAAGTAAAATAACACGTGCCACATTGTCAAATATTAAATAAACAACACTTGTCACATTGTCAAATATTAAATGAACAACACTTGCCATATAATCAAATAAAATAACACATGCCACATTGTAAAGTAAAGTAAATAAAACAACCCTTGCCACATTGTTAAGTAAACTAAATTAACAACATTTGCCACAAGGTCAAGTAAAACACGTGTCACATTGTCAAGTGAAACAAAAAACTAACAATATTTGCCACGATGCCAAATAAGCTATTTCACACCTTAATAATGCTAACGGTTTGTTTTAGAGTAAAGCCACATTGGGCTATCTGCAATGTCCAACTCGTGTGATGGAATCCAGGATTGTAGCTTTATAAGTCTTTAAATTACCGCTGACTCATCAAAGGACCAACGCTAATGGAAATGCAATTTTGCCAAAAAACAGGCCTGGATCTCTACCTTATTTACTTTCTTTTATTTTCACTTGTAGTTAAACCGAGAAGTCTTAGCTTTATCATATAGCATTCTCTACCTTATTTACTTTCTTTTATTTTGATTTGTAGTTAAACCGAGAAGTCTTAGCTTTATCATATAGCATTCTCGACCTTACTTACTTTCTTTTATTTTGACTTGTAGTTAAACCGAGAAGTCTTAGCTTTATCATATAGCATTCTCTACCTTATTTACTTTCTTTTATTTTGACTTGTGGACGCTTTCGAGACTGCTAGTATAGGATGTATGCCACATTCTCTTATGAAGTAGTAATAGAGGTGTTTTAATGTAATACAGAGAGAAAATAACTTACAACAGACAAATAAAGTAATTATAAAGTGTTAAATTTAACTAGGGTAAAAAATGGTAATCATTAAATGTGATACTATATAACAGAAGCGTAAGTAAGATGAAGTAATGTGTAAGAAACAAGGTTGGACTTTGAATACTAGAGCTTGAAATACAACATAGATCCTTACCGCCACCTTCTTAAGTATTTTACTTCCCTCCTTCTTTTTTTATCTGGTGTAATGAAGAGGAAAAGGCTATTTGTTTTCGTTTTTTATCATTTTTATTCTAAGAAGGTTTTATTGTAATAGAACCCACTAAAACATTTTCAGACTTTTTAATCAACAGAGTTTTGTTTATCTCGAAAAGGAAAAGTAACGGCTAAAATGTTTCGTATATACTAAGTACAGGTTTTCACTTTCAAACATGTTTAATCCCGTTTTCCACTATCTTGAGAGCTTGTTACATGAAACAACATACTTCACGGGAAGCGATGTTATCATCATATTCGGATCCTTTACAGCCCATGTTGCTTTCCAGATCATTTCCAGGATACAAAAATAATAAAGCATGTCTAGGTGAAATCTTACATCCAAACGTGGATCGTTTATCACCACCGTCTATCCCATGTTTAAAGTTTCCGAATTAAATCCATCCCTCAGCCAGTAAAAATCTATTTTCGACTCGTTTCAAAGGTGGAAATATTACTTTTATGAAATGAAATTCCGTTAATGGAGAAGAAAATACTGGACAGTTTTCTAAGCTTTATAACAGTATCTTATTCACTTATTTGTATATCCTGATGGAAGTATGCATTGTGTTTCTAAAGAAAATATCTGTGCTAGGAATAAAGAAGACATTGAAACCTCATCAGACTTACTCCTACACCATCAGGAGTTAATGTTAAACATATTTTTTTTCTAAACTATTTATACTCATGTTATTTGTAAATCCATGATTTTATAGGCTACAGTTGCTGATTTGTTAGCACTATGTGACAGAATGGCCAATCTGTGCTCTGCCCTCAGCGGGAATCGAATCCGGAATTTTAAAGTTGTAAGTCTGGATACTTCACTGTTGACCCACCGGAGAAAATTGGTTACAGGGTCTGTAGTAACAAATAAGTCATACTCAGATGTAAATAGGGATACCATCAGTATTACAAGTAATTCTATATTAATCATCGCTAGAGTGGTACGGATATTCCTGATAGGATGTTGAGTGATTTCTCACACTTATTTTCTTAAGTTCTTTATAATAAAATGTTTAACAAGCAAAAACGTAAAATTCCTCCAAATATGAAGCAATCGTGTTTAACCATCTTTTATAAGTTACCATACCCAGTCGTCTTTCTTAAATTACCATATGAGTCACATTCCTTTAACTATCACACCGACTCATCAATTCTAAACTACCATTCCGAGTCGTCTTTCATATATCTTAAACGACCCTATCAAGCCATCTATTTCAAATTACCAGAACGAAGTCAGCTATCTTAAACTACCATACCAACCCATCTTTCTTAAACTACGATACCAAGCCATTTTTCTTAAACTACGATACCAAGCCATCTTTCTTAAACTACGATACCAAGCCATCTTTCTTAAAATACCATACCAAGTTACCTTTCTTAGACTACGATACCAAGTCATCTTTTTTTAGTTACCATACCAAGTCATATATCTTATACTACCACACCAAGCCATCTATCTTAAACTAGCATACCGAGTCGTCTTTCTGAAGCTACTATACCAAGTCATCTTTCTTAAGCTACCATACCGAGTCGTCTTTCTTAAATTACCATACGAGTTACATTCCTTGAACTATCACAACGAGTCATCTATCTTAAACTACCATACCGAGTGATCTATCTTAAACTACCATAATGAGTCAAATTTCTTAAGCAACCATACCAAGTCATCTTTCTGAAACTAACACACTGAGTCATCATTCTTAAGTTACCATTCTGACTCATCTTTCTTAAACTACCACAACGAGTCACCTATCTTAAACTACCATACCGACAAACCTTTCTTAAAATACCACACCGAGTCACCTTTAAACTACCATACCAAGTCATCTATCTTAAGGTACCATACCAAGTCATCTTTCTTGAACTACCATACCCAGTCATCTTAAACTACCATACCAAGCCATCTTTCTTAAGCTATCATACCAAGCCATCTTTCTTGAACTACCATACCCAGTCATCTTTCTTAAACTACCATACCGAGTAATCTTTCTTAAGCTATCATACCATTCCATCTTTCTTAAGCTACCATACCATTCCATCTTTCTTAAGCTACCATACCCAGTCATCTTTCTTAAGCTATCCTACCATTCCATCTTTCTTAAGCTACCATACCAAGCCATCATTCTTAAGCTATCATACCAAGCCATCATTCTTAAGCTATCATACCAAGCCATCTATCTTAAATTACCATACCAAGTCAACTATCTTAAACTACCATACCTAACCATCTTTCTTAAGCTACCATACCAAGCCATCATTCTTAAGCTATCATACCAAGCCATCTTTCTTAAACTACCATACCAAGCCATCTTTCTTAAACTACCATACCAAGCCATCTTTCTTAAACTACCATACCTAACCATCTTTCTTAAGCTACCATACCAAGCCATTATTCTTAAGCTATCATACCAAGCCATCATTCTTAAGCTATCATACCAAGCCATCTTTCTTGAACTACCATACCAAGCCATCTTTCTTGAACTACCATACCAAGCCATCTTTGTTAAGCTATCATACCGAGTCATCTTTCATGTATTTAGTGAATCATCTATCGCATGTAATAAAGGGTTATTCTTCTGGTATACACTTTACTCCTCATTCAATAAATTTTTGAATAATATCCCTAATAATTTTCGGAAAGTAAGATATTTGTCACAAGTAAACTGATGAAACTAAATTAAAATTGAAATTAACGCAAGTAAAATAAGGCTACAAATATCAAAGTTTTGTACATAAAATTATAACATTCTGGTATCAGTTCAAAGAATTGAAAGCCTAATCGAGTCAAATTTAAAATAAGAAAAGTATTTAAAAAATAATCATAAAAAATTTATCAGTAAATTCTTGTAACTTCATAGAAAGTGTGCTGTAATAGAGTATATTGACTAAATATTTTAATCTATTTTATGGCAACAAAAGTTTATGAAAAACGTCAGCATTGCCATATAGGTGTTGTCTGTGTGTGTCACATAAAAAAAACGATATTTTAATACAGATGTTTTAATAAGTTGTAGTGGGGCCCGGCATGGCCAGGTGGTTAGAGCGCTCGACTCGCAATCTGAGGGTCGCGGGTTCAAATCCCCGTCACACCAAACATGCTCGCCCTTTCAGCCGTGAGGGCGTTATAATGTGACGGTCAA
>NW_013671045.1:21322-24726 GCF_000517525.1 Limulus polyphemus
TCAGTACCTCTCACGATTTTACTGAAAGATTTTTACTACAAAATTGGTTCATTCTGATACAACCAGCACCATGTAATCACACAAAATCAGTATTTCTCTTTGTTTATGGTTTAAGTTTTACTTATTGCACAGTGTTATATGAGCTAACTAGATATGCTCACAAAAAGGCTAGCACTTAACCAATGAGCTGTGGAGAACGAAGAAAAGGTCGTATGCAAAGCATCTTCAGTGATTGTCGTTGTTACAATACTCTTACATACCATCAGTAAATATTACTTTTAATATTCTATAACAGATGCCCCTTCAAACAAGTCTTAGGTAACCCTGAAATAGTTCATGAAAAGGAGAGAAAAGAGCTGTCATAATTAGAAAACAATATTTATTGCGTGATATACTTTAATAGTTTTGAAGTCAGCTAAGAAATTACTGGATGTGCGACTAGCTATTTTAGATTGAATAAGAAACAACAACAGAAGTGGCCCGTTCGACTCGCAATCTGTTGGTCGCGGGTTCGAATCCCCGTCACACCAAATATGCTCACCCTTTCAGCCATGGGGGCTTTATAATGTGACGGTCAATTCCACTATTTGTTGGTAAAAGAGTTGGTGGTGGGTAGTGATGACTAGCTGCCTTCCCTCTAGTCTTACACTGCTAAATTAGGGATGGGTAGCGCAGATAGCCCTCTTGTAGCTTTGCGCGAAATTAAAACAAACAGACAAACAAAACCATAGAAGTACATGTCAAAGTTTCATCTAAAGCTACTTTCAGTGAATCTACTGCTTCAACTACATACTGTCCGACCAGCTAGAAATCAGAAACAGAAACCAAAAGAAAACGTTGATTCTTGATTACAGTTGCGCCGAAGCTGACCAAATGCTAAAGATCTATTCAACAATGAAAACAAAAAGATAACCAGTTGCTGTTTTATACGATAAACCCCCTGAATGCGTTGTTTTATGCAATAGAAGAACGTTCCATAAAAGATTTCTTTTTTTCTTTGGATGCTAGGACGAGAACAAATTCAACAACGACAATAAACAAGATGTTGACCAAATGTAACAAAGTCAGTCAACAACAGAAAAACAGAGATCGTACTACAATAAAGCCTTTTTTTTTATACCACTCTCATTTCTAATTTTTGAACAAAGTTTTAAATATTTATAATTTGGAACATCACTAACATTTACTTAATTCAAAGTGACACATCAATCTAATTTAAAAAGGATACATTTATTTACTTGAAACTGATAAATCTACTTAATTCAAAATGATACATCTACGTACTTTAAAGTTACGCATCTATCTAATTTAAAGTGACACATTTACTTAATTCAAAGTGACACATTTAACATAATTTAAAGTGACCCATTTAAACTAATACAAAGTGACACATTTACTTAATTTAAAGTTACACATCTATCTAATTTAAAGTGACACATTTTCCTAATTTAAAGTGACACATTTACTTAATTCAAAGGGACACATTTAACATAGTTTAAAGTCACACATTTAAACTAATATAAAGTGACACATTTACTTAATTCAAAGTTACACATCTATCTAATTTAAAGTGACACATTTTCTTAAGTTAAAGTTACGCATTTATCTAATTTAAAGTGACACATTTACTTAATTCAAAATGACACATTTAACCTAATTTAAGGAGTAGACACATCTACTTAACTTAAAGTTTCACATCTATCTAATTTAGAGTGCACATACCCATCGCTACTTAATTTAAAGTTTCACATCTATCTAATTTAGAGTGCACATACCCATCGCTACTTAATTTAAAGTTTCACATCTATCTAATTTAGAGTGCACACACCCATCGCTACTTAATTTAAAGTTTCACATCTATCTAATTTAGAGTGCACACACCCATCGAATTTGAAATGCTTTTTAGATATTTTAATGCTAATTTTAAAAACTAAAAAATCTGATAATGGAACTGACCTTGGAATTTGTAACTATCAGATACATTTTGTAATCGTCAAATTACAGGTTTAATTTATTCATTATTTATAAGCGACAAACTACACTATTTATAATTTCTAACTAATTTCATTTTTGAATATTGGTGCCGTTTAGAAAATATTTTACTTGGGAATTTCTTTTAAAAAAACACACAAAGGGACAACTGCACCTAATCTAAAGTGACACATCGAACTAAATTAAAGCGACATATGTACCTTATTTAAAGTTACACATCTACCTTATTTAAAGTGACACATCTATCTAATTTAAAATGACACATTTAAACTAATATAAAGTGACACATTTACTTAATTTAAAGTTACACATCTATCTAATTTAAAGTGACACATTTTCTTAATTTAAAGTTACACATCTAACTAAATTATAGCGACGTACGAAACCAAACTTAAAATTTAAATTAACGTAAAAAAATAAGTGTACAAATACAAAAGTTTTGTTCACAAAATTACAAAATCCTGGTGTGAGTTCAAAGAATTGAAATCAGAAACGACTAGGGTTTAAGAAAGTATTGGATAAACAGAATTATGCAAAAAAAACTTCTAACTTCATGGTTCGTATGTTGTAATAAAGTCTGTCAGTTAATGATTTTAAGCTATTTCATGGCAATAAAAGCATGTGAAAACGTCAACATTGCCATATAGGTGCTGTTTGTGTGTGTCGCATGAAAAAAAAACGATATTTTAATACAGTGGTGCACTTCATTTAATTGATATGCTACATTCTTGACGGAAGCAATGTAAGATGAGAAGAAAGAACATGAACTATTCTCTCTCAAGTTTTTATTAAATCTTTATTTTCAAGTATGAATTTCATATGTTTATATCATAGAACTTAAGGGCTTCTACTTGATAGAAAACAAACAAAACTAGAAAACGTTGGTCAGATAAAACTCTTAAAATGCCAAGAGAAACAAAAAAGGTTCAACTAAAGAAAAATTACACAGATTATAAAGTGTAATGTCATATATACATGTTGTCGACTGAAAGAAATTCTGTTGGAGCTTTGAAACTTCTAAAAAACATAGGTTCTACTTCTCACGATTTTACTGAAAGGTTTTCACTACAAAATTGGTTCATTCTGATACAACCAACACCGTGTAATCACACAAAATCAGTACCTCTCACGATTTTACTGAAAGATTTTTACTACAAAATTGGTTCATTCTGATACAACCAACACCGTGTAATCACACAAAATCAGTACTTCTCACGATTTTACTGAAATATTTTTACTACAAAATTGGTTCATTCTGATACAACCAACACCGTGTAATCACACAAAATCAGTACTTCTCACGATTTTACTGAAATGTTTTCTCTACAAAAATTGGTTCATTCTGATACAACCAACACCGTGTAATCACACAAAATCAGTACTTCTCACGATTTTACTAAAGGTTTTCACTA
>NW_013671045.1:25451-27949 GCF_000517525.1 Limulus polyphemus
GTAGTTTCTTTGTTTATGGATTAAGTTTTACTACGTAATTATATAGAATCGGTAGTTTCTTTGTTTATGGATTAAGTTTTACTACGTAATTATATAGAATCGGTAGTTTCTTTGTTTATGGATTAAGTTTTACTACGTAATTATATAGAATCGGTAGTTTTATTTGTTTCTGGGACTTTTACTGTGACTCTCAGTTGTATTCAAGCCGACAAGTAAATGGTGTATTTTATTACGAACTTATAACAGAGAGACGTTGTATTCTTACATCGGGTTGTTTGTAGGGAGACGACAAGTAGGGGGTTTATTTTGTTATCTTTTCTTCAAGGTAAAACTTTAACGTCTGGAATAAACATTTTATTGATCAGTATTTTATATGATTTTTGTGGTGTTTGTATGAACATGCTACATAACAGTCGTCTTTCGGAGTTAATTATTTGTTGTTTTATCTGTTATATATTCGTAACATGACTAAATGTTTCACTTTGTTTTGTACGACATAATGCATGTGTCATGATTATATCATGATAGGCTCGCGGTCACTTGAAGGAAAAAAAGATGGATATGGGTCATAGTTGATGAGGCATGCCATCTTCACAGAAAAGTACGATTAGAATAACTTAGTTACACAAGGTTTAAGGCTTTTTGTATCAACACCCGGCAAGAAAGTCAGCAGAAATCAGAAAGCTGGCTCCGCATTTTATCTCCTCGCCCACACCGCCCCACCCCCTTCCCTCACAAGGAAGTGAACTACACGCTTGTTTAAAGTATCAGTGTAAGTGAGGGGTAAACAGGAGAGGTCAGGCTGTTCTTTTCTCTCCACCGCCTTCCCATTGGTCATTATACACTCTGTCTTTTCGATGACATGAACACGAAAAAACTCTTACGATCTGGATTGTTTTGTGTTGTTGACCTCTTTATTTTCTGCATCCCGTGGCCACATTTTTACAGTTACGCCGTTGATCGCGAGCAAAGTTGTATCAAGTTTACTGATCATGCATTTACGGAAGAGAAAATGTAATTTTAGTTTAAATTCATCTCAGGTCTCCTAAACTCTCCAAACGAAAAAAAAAAGTCTCTATCAGGTTTTAGCTACGAAACAAAATTAAAAAACTGAGATGATGTGAATGAAGAAACAAGTTGCTTTACTCAACACAAAGCATTGAGGTGTTCTGAATAAAGCGACATCTGGATTTTGAATGAGTCATCGCCTAAAAGGGTTAATATCTAAAGTGCTTGATGAAGTTTTTCACAATGATTCATTTGAGCACAGGATATTAGTTTTTACACAAACTTGTCACTTCTAAGAGCACTTTACATTCCCATAATTAATGTTTTGTGTAATGCTATCCAATTAAAAAACAAACATAAAAAACGTGACTTCAGGATTCTCGGGTATTCTGTTTAATTGTTTTATTTGTCAGTGATTTCGATGGTTTTGTTCTGTATTAAGATATTTGAAGAAATGTAGACTTGTTAGATTGATATGAAAGTAAGAATATTTCAATATCCTAAACTTGACCTGACATTTAACCAAAGCTTTATTTCTTGAAGAAAAGAAAACCAAAAACCTATTTTTCTGGAGTTATTCTAAACATTATGTCTCGTTAAAAATAAAACCTCTAAGTACTACGATTGTAACAGTTACTAAAACCTACGTAAGGTCTTATAAATAGGAATACCAATAGATTTAGAGCAATATATGTCACACAAAATAAAAGTGGAATTAATAGGAATTCAAGCAAATAATCAATAGGTGACCAAAAATTCAATCGATCTGTGTAATACGTTATTAATCTATATCTCTATAGACAGAATGGTGCCTTGTGTCAAATCCACTTTTTTTTTCTGTTAGGAAGACACGTTGTGTTAAGTTCCTATTTATTATATCTTGATAGATAATTAGGAAGACACGTTGTGTTAAGTCCAAGATTATATGTTATTAGGCTGTTAACGTCGTCTTTAGAACATTCTAATTACACTAACTAGAGATAAAATATAACGACTCACAAATTCACTTTTAGAAGACAAAGTATAAAATCCACTTCTTCGACCTGAAACTCCCATTAAAATAGTTGTGAAATCCACTTCTTCAATCTGAAACCCCATTTAAAATAGTTGTGAAATCCACTTCTTCAACCGAAACCCCATTTAAAATAGTTGTGAAATCCACTTCTTCAACCTGAAAACTGCATTTAAAATAATTGTGAAATTCACTTCTTCAACCTGAAAACTCCCATTCAAATAGTTGTGAAATCCACTTCTTCAACCTGAAAACTCCAATTAAAATAGTTGTGAAATCCACTTCTTCAACCTGAAAACTGCATTTAAAATAGTTGTGAAATCCACTTCTTCAACCTGAAAACTCCCATTCAAATAGTTGTGAAATCCACTTCTTCAACCTGAAAACTCCCATTAAAATAGTTGTGAAATCCACTTCTTCAACCTGAAAACTCCCATTAAAATAGTTGTGAAATCCACTTCTTCAACCTGAAAACTCC
>NW_013671045.1:28701-33164 GCF_000517525.1 Limulus polyphemus
TGTTGTACTTAGAAGGTAAAAATAAGATTTTGTAGTAAAGATACACTTCAGAGTTCATTTTATAGATTCTGTACATTTAATGCTTTTCTCTTACTGTTTTGAATTGTTAATAAAAGTTCGTTTGATAACAACAGATGGCGCCCCATTCTCTAAAATACAATGTTTCGTACTTTCGTTTTACAATTTCAAATTATACGTTTAACTCGTACTTGAGACTTTAAATCGAATAATATTAGTTAGACTTGGGGTTTGAACTTTTTTTTTTTACTAACCGTTTTAAATGAATTATAGAAGAGACATTTTCACAGTGAATAATTCATTTTTACTGCTTGATAGTTTCCCGCCACTATTTCTTCGTTTCTCTGTATTTACTCCAGTGTTGAACTGACTAGACAACCAAAAACAGATTTCTGAGAATGAAATCTGAGATGATGTTATCACCCATGTAATATAAGTATGTCTTCAACACGCTTTTTATATCCACATTGTATCTAGCTCTATGTCTGTCCTTCTTCCTCTGTTTACGGCCGTCAATACTGTTCTCTCGCCAATAACACAGACACTGTACTATAGGTTTAACTTTCAGTTGGCCATCTCTGTATTGTTGAATTTGTCGTGTTCATGTTGTACTAGCAACAACCACAGATGCTGCTATGTTCTGATGGTTTAGATATATTACATCACAGTACAGAACGAAATAAATTTATCAATTTTAATGTGATATTGTTTCAATTGAGCTCTTGGAATACAGAAAGGCTGGACTTAAAAATCTGAAGATAAAACAGGATTTATAAAAAACAGAAAATGTTCTCTTTTATTAACGTGCATTAACAGATTAAAGTTTCTGATATATACGTGGATTAACAGATTAAACTTTATATTGTATACGTGAATTAACAGATAAAAGTTTACATTATTTACATGGATTAATAGACAACTGGCCCCTCAGTGGCACAGCAGTGTGTCTGCGGACTCACAACGCTAGAATCTGGGCTTCGATACCCGTGGTGGGCAGAGCATAGATAGCCCATTGTATAGCTTTGTGCTTAATTACAAACAAACAAAGAATAGACGACTGAGAAATTTAATGAGCACGGTTTATGAAATTACCAGAAATGTCACTAAATGTGAATCTGACGAGCGAGCAGGCCTGAAGGAATATGTATTTGTTCCTTTTGTCTATTGGCCACAGTTTTGGAAATCACAGTTTTACAATAACAGACTACCTAGCTTTCACAAGATATAACGAGGAGCTTTACAGCTTCTATTGAAATATTCTAAAATAATGTAGTCACAAATAATGTTGTCACGTTTCAGTATCTGAGATTATCAATTTGCATTGTGACAAACTTTGTTTTCGGGAAATACAGCAATTTGGGATAACTATGCCAAACATTATCCCAAATGTACGTTCCGTTTCTATCGTTTCATATAATGTACCGAGATGATATATTTGTACGTTCTGAATTAAGCTTGGGTGATTCATAACGTGCAATGTAATTCCCTATAGAAATAGAAAGAAACAGGTTTCAACCCCATGATCTTACTACTTGGGAACACCCAGATCACAAACTAAAGTCCCTATTGTTGAATACTGGTAACCTCAATTATTATCTCATGGTTTTAACTATAAATGATAAGAGGAAGGTGTACGAAAATGAAAAATAAAGTTAAGAATTCAGAACGATTACTTAGGAGGATAAGGTATCAGGTCCCGACCTTTCACTGTTATTATATCTAAAATAAAATGGTAAGCGGGTTTGATTTTTAGTCAGCACATCCGGATTGTGGATCCAATAATTGTAATTCAGGCCCATTGTCGTAAAAGCGCGCTCTATTTTGGGACGTTGGGTGTGTAATGAAAGTTCAAATCCTAATACTCGGCTAAATAAGAGTAGTCCAACAATTCGTGGTGGTGGGGTGGGGGTTCGGTTAACTGTCTGCCTTCCCTCTAATCGGACACTTCAAAATTAGAGACGGCTGGGTGCAGATGTCGCTTGTGTAGCTCTGAGCGCAAGTTCCAAACAAACAAACTTGTGAAACTATAGGACTGTATATCAGCGCAATGTGTGTTCTTTGTTGATTCGAAAAAGGAATTCCTGGAAGATAAATAGAGATAAAATAGTTTCGACCAATTTCTCAAGTTTAGAATTCCATGAAACCAATGATCAGTGCTATCTATTTATGGATTAGAAATCAACTCGGTTTGTTAAGTTGATTAATAAAACGTATAATAATATAGTTGGAAAAATCATTCTTACGTCACATCAAACAAAAACAGCCCTTTTATAATTAAAAAAAGAAATAATGAGATGGCTTTTCTTATTTTTTATACACATTAAACACCACAAGAACAAACATTACACTTTCATTAAATCTATTCATCGTCGAAATATGAAGGGTCCTTCGGTTGTATCAACAATAGCCAGAAGTAATAGTACTATTAAAGTAACAATAGTATTGTAGCTATGTTTATTAAAGTAATAATATTATTGTAGCTGTTTTTATTAAAGTAATGGTATCGTTACCTCTGTAACCTAAGGTCGACGGAGGTTATGTTTTCATCCTTATGTGTGTATGTTTGTTAGCAAGGTTTCTTGAAAACGGCTGACTGGATTGGACTATGACTCAACTTAGAAGTTATTAGGTTTCGGGGGATAAAGGTCACAGCAAGATCACGAATATCTAAAATATTCCTATCTGATAACATGAAGACCGATATTTCACACTATTTTTGCTCTATCATTCAGTCAAAAATGATCGAATTTTGATGAAACTTGGTGGACAAATGTAGAATATTACTCCTCGCCGACCTGCCAAAAATGATCCGTATCCGTTGATACCGACAGACGAATGAATACATTTTCGTATTTTTTGAGAGCCTAATACGATCAATACTGCGTGGCGGAGGTACACACTATACTGAGTGCTCTCTAGTTTTAGATATTTAATAGTATTGTTGTACTGTTTCTACTAAAGTAAAAGTATTATTATAACTGTTTCTACTAAAGTAATAGTATTGTGTACTGTTTCTACTAAAGTAATAGTATTGTTATAACTGTTTCTACTAAAGTAATAGTATTGTTGTACTGTTTCTACTAAAGTAAAAGTATTGTTATAACTGTTTCTACGAAATTAAAAGTATTGTTATAACTGTTTCTATCAAAGTAAATCTATTGTTATAACTGTTTCTACTAAAGTAAAAGTGTTGTTATAACTGTTTCTACTAAAGCAAAAGTATCGTTGTACTGTTTCTACTAAAGTAAAAGTATTGTTATAACTCTTTCTACTAAAGTAAAAGTATTGTTATAACTGTTTCTACTAAAGTAAAAGTATTGTTATAACTGTTTTTATTAAAGTAATAGTATTGTTATAATTGTTTCTATTATAGTAACAGAATTACTGTACTGTTCCTTTTACGGTGTTAGAACTGTTTCTATTAAAGTAATAGTATTGTTTTAATTGTTTCTATTATAGTAATATTAGTGTTGTAACTGTTTCTATTAAAGTAATAGTATTGTTCTAATTGTTTCTATTAAAGTAACAGAATTACTGTACTGTTCCTTTTACGGTGTTATAACTGTTTCTGTTAAAATAGTAGTATTATTGTAACGGTATATATATGAAAGTAATAGTAGTGTGTTGTAACGGTGTCTGTTTAAGTTATATTAGTGTTGTAACTGTACCTATTGAAATGGTATTATTGTTGTAACAGTTTCTATTGAATTAGATCAATTGTTTCCTCCAGATCTCTGGCAAATATGATATATATATATAAGTTTGCCTCTGAAGCTCCAGAAAACTTCTCTGGAAATACTAAGAAGATCCAAGGGCGTGTCTAGCACACTTTTCATGGGATGGCTAGCTCCTGGTGGAATATGAAATCTGTACTCCCTTGGATATGGGAGTTGATCCCTAATAATGTATTTCATATAACACTTAATATAGTTTTCAATGATCATATCTTGTATTATTTGAGAGTAATTTCGCTGCTAACAATAACTGTTTAACATCAGAACCTGAAAAAGGCGTAGATGTAATTAAGTAGCAGTTAAAAATAACTTTTATATTTATAAAGAAAAATATAAGAACTGATAAATTTGTAACACAAATTTTTCGGGGAGGTTATAACTGTGATTTGGCGGAGCAAAGCCCCACTAGCTTTCTCTTTAACATGCTATTGAGTGAAAAAATCATAAATAATATTCAATGTTAAACTGGTGCACAATTAAAAGCATTTTATTTAGGCCTATCTATGGCCGTCAAAACGTTGACGACTCTACATGTTTCGACGTTACAACGTCATCCTCAGGAGTTTTGAGGGCCATAGATAGGCCTAAATAAAATGCTTTTAATTGTGTACCAATTTAACGTTGAATATTATTTATGATTTTAACTTTATACACAAGTGCCAAAATACTATAATTATGCTACTGAGTATTATAAATTTTTCCTCAAGAGTT
>NW_013671045.1:34013-35148 GCF_000517525.1 Limulus polyphemus
CACTTTGAGTTCAGCTTGATGGCACCTGGTTAGTCCAACCTCTATTTTAACATTTACCGAAATTTGGCCATTATTGTTCCCAAACGCCATTTTATCAAAATTAATTACAAAGTTCCTCGGTAGTAAGTAGTCCAACCCTAATATGCATTGGTTTTCAATGTCAGCCAAGTATACTTTGTGTCTGTCCTTCATGCCCATGAGCTCAACAGTTACCCACACTGGTCCCCACAACCTTGCATAATCTCCTGTCACACCACAGAGCTTCTGTATGGCTTCTGGTACTCCTTTGTGATCTACCACCTTGATACTCACAAGGGTTTGCTGAGATGCAGAGTCTATGGCAAAGTTGCACTTTTGGCCATCCGGCATTCCTGTCACGTAGACACTATGTGTGCTTGGCATTTTACACCTAGCTGTTGAGACTTTCACGATGGGGTTTGGTGGGCATCCCTCAACACCAACCACTACTGAGATTGACTTGTTGGTAGTATTCTTCTTACACTGGCTCCTCATATGTCCTTGCTCTCCACAGGTCCAACAACCTTTCTGGGTAGCAGCCTTTCCTGCCGTGGCATCTTCCCTGTGTTGAAGTTGCCAGCATTAAGCTCTAGTGTGCCTAGGTTTGTTACAGTGCCAGCAAAGTCCCTCAAACCTTTCTGGCCTTGAATCCTGATGACTGTATCAACCTTGTACATCTGTGCTGGACTTAATGTAGGATTCAAATTCAAGAGCTCTGGCCATTGCATTCTGCATAGTAGATGGGTGTGCTTGTTTCAGTTGTATCTTCAGTTGTGTAGGACTGTCCAAGGCATCTACAAACTGATCCCTCAGCAACAATTTGAGAACATCGGATGGCGCAGTTGGTTAGGCCTTGTGTGCCATATTTTCCAAATCCTGTGCTAGCTCTTGCAGGCTCTCCCCTTTAGCACGGACTCCAATCCTAAACCTAGCCCTGTAGACTTCGGACTGATTTTGAGTTCCATACCTCTATAGTTGTTCCTGTCGTCTGCTGACAACTGTCTAAGTATTTCCAGTGGTTGTCCCTTCAGGCTTGTTGCTGGATATACTGCTTTATGCTCCTCTGTCCATCCATTCATCTCTCCCAGGAGCTCAAATCGTGCTCTATATGCTTCGC
>NW_013671045.1:35952-38468 GCF_000517525.1 Limulus polyphemus
GGGGTCTGGAAATGGCTTGCCGTTGCCTGGGGCTGATTAAGACGATGTTTAATGTATCCTCCTTGTGTAAAAAAAACAATAAATCATCCTTTAATGCATTTAATTCGCTTTGAAATTTACTAATGTTTTTCCATTTGTGTACTCTGGCTTTCTTTCAACTGTTGGAGACTTTCTTCTTGTTTCTTTTCTTTCTCCTCCAGCCACTGCTGTAATCTCTCTTCTTGTTTCTTTTCTTTTTCCTCCAACAACTGTTATAATCTCTCTTCTTGCTTCTTTTCTTTTTCCTCCAACAACTGCTGTAATCTCTCTTCTTGCTTCTTTTCTTTTTCCTCCAACAACTGCTGTAATCTCTCTTCTTGTTTCTTTTCTTTTTCCTCCACCAGCTGATGTAATCTCTCTTCTTGTTGATTTTGCTGTTCGAGCTGCAACTGTTGCAGGTTTTCTTGCAACTGCAGTTGTCTCTCTTCTTATTTATTTTCTCGTTCTTCTTGTTTCTTTTGCTGTTTTTGTATTGCTGCTATCAAATCTGCTAAGCTGTAGTTTGATTTGCCACTTCTCGTTTCCATTTTTTCGTCCCACTTTCTGACACCAATTTGTTACGTCTCTGCTTGTTTGTTAATTTCCCGTCAAAATTCCTTCCGAAAAACTTCAGCGATACAAGTCCTTTCTTAAATAGAACTAGTTTATTCTTTCTCAATTCAACTTTGCAATACACTTAATTTCCAAAGTCACCTTAACTTAAACACACGCTATAATTTACAACGAACGATTCACGCACTTTACTTTCTACCGCACTTTACTCAATTGTCCGTCTATATCTTCAATCTCTCTGTCTGCTATATAATCCTAATTAATTGTTTGGCGCACTTTTATACAATAATAGAGGGCGCCCTGCAACTACTGGATTATTTGTGATGTTCCCCGATCTTTGTAGAATCTCATGACGTGTTACTAGCGTCACGTGACTTCCGCTGTCGTAACAATATAAATATAAACTCGTTCTGTGTCTCATGTCAACAACTTTGTGTTATTTTTTTAAGTGTGGATCTTTCTGAATTCACTATTTTAGCACATTTCAGAATTGTTCTATTTAAATTATGTTTGTGTTAAGGTCAAAAATAGTAAAGAATTGACAGTTGTATTAGTAACGTTTGAGAATTGTTCTATTTAAATTATGCTTGTATTAAGGTCAACAATGTTAAAGAATTGAGAGTTGTGTATTTATTCATTTAACTTTACACATTGTTTTAGAGACTGGCTAGTCGTATATAATGATGCTGTATATTTTATATTGTTGACAGAGTATTTTTGGATTGTTTATTTCTAATGAATAATGAAAAGTCCAGTACACTTAACAATAAGTTCAAGTTCCACGGTTAGAGTAACTAACATTTAACGTTAGGCCTAACTTTATAAATAAACAATGTCTAAACCTCTAAACGAAAATTCGTCTTACTTGCTAAATTTCTCAGTTTCTTCGTCGAGCTCAATATTTACGCACTATACTAACTGATTAACTAAACAGGTGACTGTAACAAACAAACTGACTAAATCATGTGCTGACTACTCATTAACTGACTAATAAGTACAATAATTCATTCTAATAGCCTTAATGACTAACTCTAGCCAATTTTATTCTACATATATCAATGTTAAAGAAGATTCTTCTCGTAAAGGCCAGGCCAACACATTACGTCAAACTTCCATCCAGCTAAACAACAATACCGACAGGCCCAATAAATTACGTCAAACTTACATCCAGCTAAGCAACAATACCCACAGGCCTAACACATTACATTGAACTTCCAACCTACACGAAACGTTCAAAAATGTTAAAATGAAGACACTACAGATCAGTCCTCACTAGGGGATCATTTAAAAGTCAGAATAAACACTTGGCCAAGTTGGTAAGACCAATAAACTTTAGTACTTCACTTAAAAACCTTACATTATTAAAAATTATCCGTAGAAGTTGGTAAGATTAAATATCCTACAGCAGAAACGAACGACCATTTTAAGTATAAGAAAATATTTATCAATAAAAAAGATATTGCTTAACGTTTCCTATTATCATGTTTGTAAATACGTTCAAGCTCAGACTTTTTCTACAATCTAAAAGGACCGTACTGACTAATAACCAAATATTAAAATCAGTGAAAACCATTTCTTCGGGATGTTACATTTGTTGGGCCAACGCCTCTACTGATACAAAGGTCTACAGTTAGTTTGACAGGATTATCTGCCACATGACTACCTGCTACATGATTACCTGCTACGTGTCTACCTGCTACATGACTACCCGCCACATGACTACCTGCCACATGACTACCTGCTACATGACTACCCGCCACATGATTACCTGCCACATGACTACCTGCCACATGACTACCTGCTACATGATTACCTGCTACGTGACTACCTGCTACATGACTATCCGCCACATGACTACCTGGTACGTGACTACCTGCCACATGACTACCTGCTACATTACTACCCGCCACATGATTACCTGCTAC
>NW_013671045.1:39468-47605 GCF_000517525.1 Limulus polyphemus
ATTACCTGCTACATGACCTACCTGCCACATTATTGCCTGCCACATGCCTACCAGCCACATGACTACCTGCTACATGACTACACGTCACATGACTACGTGCCACATGACAACCTGCTACATGATTACCTGCTACATAACTACCTGCTACATGACTACCCGTCACATAACTACCTAAAACATGACTACCTGCTACATGCCTACCTCCCACATGACTACCCGGCACATGATTACCTGCCACATGACTACCCATCAGATGATTACCTGCCACATGACTACCTGTTTGTGGATAGTCACGTAACAGGTAGTTATGTGGCAGGTAATCATGTGATGGGTAGTTATGTGGCAGGTAATCATGTGCCGGGTAGTCATGTGGCAGGTAGGCATGTAACAGGTAGTCATGTGGCAGGTAGTCATGTGGCACATAGTCATGTGACGTGTAGTCATGTAGCAGGTAGTCATGTGGCGGGTAGGCATGTGGCAGGTAGTCATGTACATGATTACCTGCCACATGACTACCTGCTAGTTGTTAGGAAAGTAAAATATACTAATATGCTTTCAGACAGTTCATGGGAGGTGGTTAATTCATAATATCACACTTGCATTTTTTATTTCCGTTTTTTTGAAACGGTCTTTTAAAACTTTTATTTACAGCCACATAGTTGAAGCACAATTTCTCATTTTTTAAATCACTCGTGTCAGAACACGTATTTCTTGGCCTTTTAAACTAGTTTCCCCAATCCTTACCCATATATCCAAAATGTGTACTCCAACCTCATTAAACTGAGTTTGCCATATCTCCACATAATGAAACACTATATAATAAACCTTTTGAAGCCGATGGTTGGTTTAACTTTGTTGTATAAAAAACGTCGATAAAAGTATCAATTAAACCATGTGATAAAGTATATCCCATCATTAGGGCCAATAACTTGTTATAACATTTATCACTAATTAAAAAAAAACACAATTCTACAAAGTTCTACCATGTAGACTAGTTCCTAAGTTCCACAATATTCTGTAATTCTCTTAAAACAAGACAACCAAGTCTAAAATCAGTTCTAAAGAACAAAACATGTAATGCTAAAAGCAGTTCATTAGTTTTTACTACCATACATTTAAGACTATCTACAAAAATAACCGAATTTTTAACCATGTTTTTCACTATTTCTAATGCATATCGGAGGGATGGTTTATTTAAAACGACACTTGTGTAATATGTAGATATACAACTAAAATACGTTAATATAATTACACAGTAAATAATTTAACAGGGACCAGCCCTAAAAGACTCCACAGGTTTCGACGTTCTTACGCCACCATCTTCAGGAGTAAAGTTGAAGTTTGATTAATACTTGTATAACTACACAATCATTTGCATTCCTTTAGCGCCATCTAGACTTGAAACACCCAGAGTTTGTAAAACGTGTGTCCATAGCACGACCTAGACTTAAAAACTCAGAATTTATAAAATATGTGTCCATAGCACCATCTAGACTTAAAACACCCAGAGTTTATAAAACATGTGTGCAGACTTTATTTCTTCTAAGCCTGGACCAACTTATTTGTTCAAGAATGCAAATGGTTGGGTTTATTTACTCTTGAAACAAAACACTTTCGGGGACCTTGCGGAGGGATTCAGACATGTTACTGAGAAAGTTAAGAAAAACGACCTCTACTCTCCAGATAATAATAATAATAATAAACATTTTTAAAGACAACGTTTCGCCATTGCGTCGTTCGTTATGAGGACTAATAGTACAAAAATGTTCACCCGCGTTACTACATTAGAAAAAAAAAAGGTTCTCATTTCTATATACATGAATGTGGATATACGGTTAGCGATTCATTGTAATAAAGCTAGAAAAAAAAACGACCTCTGCTTTCCAGGTAATGATAAAAACGTTTATTTTAGCCAGCGTTTCGCCATTGCAATTTCATCAGAGCTAGTAGTACAAGAACTAGACCGGTCACTTTAGGTCCATACGGAACAGCAGTTTTATGGTTTTTGGTAATGAGCACAGTTAGACGCTTAGCAACTATTACAGGTATACAATGAATGTTTTCATTAACATTTCAAAATATAGCATTTTAACAGTGGTTTTTAGGTTGTTTATAAAACAAATCAGACAAATATTTTAAAGTTTATTCAGGTTCTGTCTTTAATTCGGAAATACCTTCTTTTTTTACAGTGTATGATATCAATCACTTTTGTCTAATTACCTTTGTTAGCCTTGCAGGTTCCGAATATTATTTGATTACATTATAATACCTTTGACCATTTTCTCACTATTGTTGTCTGCAGAGCTACAGCCCTAATATCAAAGTTCCATTCCCCTCTGTGGACACCGCAGATAGCCCGATGTGGCCTTGCTATGAAAAAAACACACTCATTATTGTTATTATTCTCCAAAATCTTTTCATCTTCAGAAACAGAATTTTTGTTGAAAATATTTAGACATTCACTTCTTGTGCTATTCATCTTACCCATAATACATTTCTCTAGAATGTTTTCAATCCTAGGAAAAAATTTAAACTTCCTTTTCTTCTG
Source organism: Limulus polyphemus (assembly GCF_000517525.1). Classification (NCBI taxonomy): domain Eukaryota; kingdom Metazoa; phylum Arthropoda; class Merostomata; order Xiphosura; family Limulidae; genus Limulus; species Limulus polyphemus. Next base: position 42,017 of record NW_013671045.1, read on the forward strand.
AAGTTAATACAAAAGTTGATAAATTCTTTACAGCAGAATTAAGCTCGAAAGTTTTACCATATTTATGTACTTTGTTATCATCCATTACGTTTTACCTGTAAGTCTGTATTTGATTTTTTGTTTCTTTCAAAACTCGGTCAAGTAAATCCCTTTGTAAATATAATTCATGTCCTACTTCAATCTATGAAATTTCACCTTTTTTTAAAGACTGTTTTCTTTAATATCCACTTCACTCTCTTGCTGCGTAAAATAAAATTAACTTTTACAGAGGTCGGTAAGACACTATAACGTTTACAGCCTCACTTTTACAGAGGTCGGTAAGACACTATAACGTCTACAGCCTCACTTTTACAGAGGTCGGTAAGACACTATAACGTTTACAGCCTCACTTTTACAGAGGTCGGTAAGACACTATAACGTTTACAGCCTCACTTTTACAGAGGTCGGTAAGACACTATAACGTTTACAGCCTCACTTTTACAGAGGTCGGTAAGACACTATAACGTTTACAGCCTCACTTTTACAGAGGTCGGTAAGACACTATAACGTTTACAGCCAAGTAGAAATCAACTTGGATTCTGTTTGTTTCTGATTTTCGCGCCAAACTAAAAAAAAAAAGAGTTATAAGAAGTCGTTGTTTTTAATTTGGAGCTTTTATAAAAGGGGAAGCTAGTTAATCAAAAGCACCCACCGCCAACTCTTGGGATACAGTAATTGAATACAGGAATTTGATCGTCATTCTCACAACGAACTCACGGCTACAAAATATGGAGATCATCATTTTGTGATAACAGTACACTTACTAGACCAAAAGTGGAGCAAAGGGTTGTGGGTTATATCAAACTGGAGTAAAGGGTTGTGGGTCATATATATGTAAAAATATTCCCTTTATGACTCATAGATAGTTCTTTAGAATTTATTTTAAGCAAAGTTAGGGTAGGTTACAAGACACTCTAAAATAAGATTACTGTAAACATTCCAATTCAAAACTAGCAAAGTTTTAAAGATATCCTGAAGCACGTACGTTACAAGACACTATAACAAAGTCAAAGTAGCCCACAAGATACTGTGACGCAAGGTTAGTGTAATTTATAGAATATTCTAAAGCAGAGTTAGCGTAGGTTACAATATTCTCTTAAAGAAGCAAGGTTAGTGTAGTTTACAAGACACCATAACGTAAAATTAGCGATATTTACAAGGCACTGTAAATCAAAGTTAGCTTAGGTTACAAGATACTGTAAAATAAAGTTAGCGTAGTTTACAAGATACTCTAAGGCAAAGTTAGAGTAGGTAAAAACAAATTGCATAGAAATTTTTTTTCCCGTGGATCAGAACAAGTCAACTTATTTTTCTAGTTCCATGATTAAACAGAACTTCCTCCAGTTAACGAACAATTTATATATCTAACATGGTAAGTTAAGACACGTATATAACATTTAGGCCTAACATAAATGGAAGAAGCTAAACATGATTAATGCCTAGTATGAATGACCTTTCAATGATTAAATTGTTGGAAATTTTCTTTTCTAATAATTTTGTATCCGTGAAAAGTTAAACTTCCGAGAAAAGTCAAACTTCCGTGAAAAGTTGAACTTCCGAGAAAAGTTTTACTTATCATAAAGATCACATTAATTATGACGCTACATATTAACTGTTATTGATTACAAATATCATATTAATTATGACGCTACATATTAACTGTTGTTGATCACAAAGATCATATTAATTATGGCACTACACATTAACTATTACTTATCATAAAGATCATATTAATTATGACGTTACACATTAACTATTACTTATCATAATGATCATATTAATTATGACGTTACACATTAACTATTACTGATAATAAAGATCATATTAATTATGACGTTACACATTAACTATTACTTATCATAATGATCATATTAATTATGACGTTACACATTAACTATTACTGATAATAAAGATCATATTAATTATGACACTACATATTAATTGTTGTTCATCACAAAGATCATATTAATTATGACGCTCCAGAATAACTATTACTGATCACATAGATCATATTAATTATGACGTTACAGAATAACTATTACTGATCACATAGATCATATTAATTATGACGTTACAGATTAAATATTACTGATAACAAAGATCATATTAATTATGACGTTACACATTAACTATTACTGATCATAAAGATCATATTAGTTATGACGGTACACATTAACTATCATAAAGTTCCTATTAATTATGATGTTACAATTTAGATGTTACTGAGTATGTCGATCAGATTGAGTATCTTAAAGTCATCTTAGTCAAAACCAAATTGATCTTCATTATTAGATATGAATTTGGTTTTGAGAATATCGTATTGAACCTTTTTGTTTACCATATATATCGTTCTAGTTATCCTTTCTGTCGTTCTGTTGTTAAAACACAGACTAAAGATAATGTTTTGAAATTCCTCTAAACTCTATCTATACATTAGGTTAAAGGTTGTTCTAACGACAGAAATATTTAACGAAAACTGAAACTTCCGCTGGCATTGAGTTTGAGGTTATAAAAAGTCTGTGCATTAGCTGCTGTTAGCGAAGCTAATGTAATCTTGACATCAGTGAGCATAGTGTGTGTTGTCAGTTGCCTTATAAACGTCATAACCAAGAAATCACATGCAAAAAATTAAATCCGGTAAAGTCATAAACTCAAATAGATATTTACTTTTCTCGGAAGTTTAACTTTTGTCGGAAGTGTAAAAATCATATTAATTATGACGCTACATATTAACTATTACTGATCACATAGATCATATTAATTATGACGTTACAGATTAACTATTACTGATAACAAAGATCATATTAATTATGACGTTACACATTAACTGGTGATCAACTACAGTTAATATGTAGCGTCATAATTAATATGATCTTTGTGATCAACAACAGTTAATATATAGTGTAATAATTAATATGATATTTGTGATCAACAACAGTTAAACTGTAGTGTCATAATTAATATGATCTTTGTGATCAACAACATTGAAAGTGTAACGTCATAATTATTCTGATCTTCATGATCAACAATAGTTAAAGTGTAGCGTCATAATTATTCTTATCTTAATGAACACTAACATCTAACTTATAACATCATAATTAATCTGATCCTCATTATAAGTGACAGCTGACATGTAATGTCATAATTAATCTGATCTTCATGATCAACAACAGTTAAAGCGTAGCGTCATAATTAATTTGATCGTCATGATCAACAACAGGCGATGTGTATAACGTCGTAAGCCTAAAGGTTATGTTGCCTGAATATAAGTAACTAGATAACTACTTCAAAGAATAAAAATAGGAAAATTACAAAAGAATCTGAACGTCTTCTAAGTTCAAGCTCCGAAAAAGGCAGTTTATTGTACTAACAACACGAACAATCTAGTTTCATTACTGTAGTAATAAGTTTTTTTTATATATATATATATTACATTTTTGTTCCAAAAAACATTTAGTTTTTTTTTCTTTTTTTCATTAGAAACTGATTTACCCAAACCCAAGACTAGGGTTTACTAACCGATTATACTGTGTTTATCTTATATGAGAAACTAACGTACAGAATTTTGAAGTTTTTTGTTATTTAAACACTGTATACGGAGTTGTTCTCAAACCAGCCGTGTTTGGCCGTTACAAAAACGACAAGTGGAAAATTTTAGATCGACACTAGATAGCATTCTGTAAACGCTAACGTAAAGGTACTGCCAAATAATGATACTTATATAATCGTATAGGCTGCTAAATAACGATAGTTATATAATCGTATAGACTGCTAAATAATGATACTCAGATAATCGTATAGGCTGATAAATAATGATACTTATATAATCGTATAGGCTACCAAATAACGATACTTATATAATCGTATAAGCTGCTAAATAATGATACTTAGATAATCGTATAGGCTGCTAAATAATGATACTAAGATAATAGTATAGGCTGCTAAATAATGATACTTATATAATCGTATAGGCTGCCAAATAACGATACTTATATAATCGTATAAGCTGCTAAATAATGATACTTAGATAATCGTATAGGCTGCTAAATAATGATACTAAGATAATAGTATAGGCTGCTAAATAATGATACTTAGACAATCGTATAAGCTGACAAATAATGATACTTACATAATTGTATAGGCTGCCAAATAATGATACTTATATAATCGTATAGGCTGCTAAATAATGATACTTACATAATCGTATAGGCTGCTAAATAATGATACTTGTATAATCGTATAGGCTGCTAAATAATGATACTTAGATAATAGTATAGGCTGCCAAATAATGATACTTAGATAATCGTATAGGCTGCTAAATAATGATACTTAGATAATCGTATAGGCTGCTAAATAATGATACTTACATAATTGTATAGGCTGCTTGATAATGATATTTACATAATCGTATAGGCTGCTAAGTATGAGAACGTCAAATACTTTATATGTGTCGATGAAACTTACTGTTATCTAATCCCTGGCTCATGTTTTAAGACATTGGTTTTTTGTTTAACATACACGAGTTGTTCAATGTTTTAAAATGTACAAATTATGTATATTTTTCAGAAAATCGCATCACACGCGTTTCTTTATTCTAAGCCTATTTGTATTGATCTTTGCACACTGTGAGAATCAAGATGTTGTTACAGAAATTTGTGAAGATCAGAATTCTGATTTAGGAATCTCAAAGTAAGCTTGTGAGGATCAAAATGGAGCTATAGAAACTCCGAGTAGGTTTGTAGGGATCAGAATTGTGTCACGGGGACCTCGAAGTAAGTTTGTGGGGATCAAAATTCTGTTCTTGGAACATCCAAGCAAGCTTTTGGAGATCATAGTGCTGATTTAGGGACCTTGAAGTAAGCTTGTTAGGATCAGAATGGTGATCTAGGAAACTCGAAGTAATATTTTTAGGATCAGAATGTTGTTCTAGGAAAATCCATAAAAGCTTGTTGAGATCAAAATGGTATACTAGGAATCTTCAAGCAAGCTTGTGGGGACCAAAATGTTGTTTGAGGAACCTCCAAACAAACTTGTGGGGAATCAGAGTGCTAATCTATAAACTTTTGATTGCTAACATGTAACATTCGAATATATTCTTTGAGCAACAAAACATCACAATAATATCAAATGCTATGATAAACTTAAAGTAGAATATATGTATGAAACAACTGAAAGATTTATTAAACTAGAATATATGTATGAAACAACTGAAAGATTTATTAAAGCAGAATATATGTATGAAACAATTGAAAGATTTATTAAAGTAGAATATATGTATGAAACAACTGAAAGATTTATTAAACTAGAATATATGTATGAAACAATTGAAAGATTTATTAAACCAGAATATATGTATGAAACAATTGAAAGATTTATTAAAGTAGAATATATGTATGAAACAACTGAAAGATTTATTAAACTAGAATATATGTATGAAACAATTGAAAGATTTATTAAACTAGAATATATGTATGAAACAATTGAAAGATTTATTAAACCAGAATATATGTATGAAACAATTGAAAGATTTATTAAACCAGAATATATGTG
>NW_013671045.1:48605-54612 GCF_000517525.1 Limulus polyphemus
ATACTGATACTCATTGTACACATTGTTTGGTCACCATAGATACTGATACACATTGTACACATTGTTTGGTCACCATAGATACTGATACATTTCAATGTGTTTTTGGTATATAAATATATATATCCATATACTAACATCTCTCTAGCAGATTAAATATTTCACCACGCACGACTTATCGACAAACTTGGAGTGAGTGCGATATTCTAACTTTACCAATTTTTACTGAAGACTTTCATGAACTGAAATTCTATATTCTACGTGAACGTGTTATTCCCTTAAGTTTAAGTTTTTGGTCATTTTGAATTTATCATCTTTGGTTATTAACAGTTTGGTTAAGCAGGATAGTTTGAGAAAAAAAAAGTAGTTGTTAGTGAAATATTGGTAATATGAACTAGATTTAAAAGGTAAATAAAATATTACTGGTCGCTTGATTTAGAATTATTGTAGATACGTCATACACCATTACCGAAACTATTGCTGAAGTAAACACGTTGTTTGTGTAAAGTTAATTGTTAAAGATTGTCGGACGATTTATACTAGATATTAACAATATCAATATAGATGATGGCTTAGTGAGAGAATGCTTGAATTGTAAACAGCTGGGTTTACCTTCGAGTACCGATATCCAGGAAACATCTTTCAGAAAATATTTAAATTTGAAGTTGGAACGGAAAGAATTTGGTAGAAAATAATTCAAAAATAGCTCAACATATTTATTGGTTCGGTTGTTGTTAAGCGTATAGTTACACAATGCGCTATTGTACTCTTCCTATCACAGGTATCGAAACCAGATTTTTGGCGTTGAGCTACTGAGAGAAGAAACAAATAAATTAATGCGCATATTCTAACAGCTTAAGTAATTAAATCAGGAGGTGGGGTTAAATTCTTGGAAGTTTTCTTTAGGGGGTGGGGGCGTAGATAAATTAGCAATTAATGCATTAAAGGAATCTCCTATCCAGGGGGACAAAAAATAAACTAGGTTTTTGCTAGGCTGTCAAGAGTACAAGCATGTCTGAAGACATCTCTATAAACTCACTACATACATATATATATTAGTATGTGTACACATTCCACACTTGGCAAGATATCTAGCACTTCAAAAGCTTTCCACGATATCTAGATCCGGAACTAAGAACCATGTTACATGTCGTCCTCGTGCGCGTTTAAAACAGTGCTATGAGAATGTGGAACTTGATAGCATAACATGACGCTAACCAGAGCAAAGGTCGAGTTTCGAGGAATTAAACGCTGTTTCAAGTTCTGATAAGAACTTTCATTTTAACAAAAAGAATTTTTCTGACAATTCGGCTCAGACACTTAAAAGATAGAGTAACAACCTTTCTATAAAACATTTATCAAATGTAGTTTTTTTTTTTTCCTTTTATTCAAATAAAAAATCCTCGGCTGTTGGCTAAGACCAAACGAATCTTTACACGTGCTCTTTCTACTATACAAAGTAAAGTGGACGGCCTCAAGGCATCTTGTCAAACGTAAACGTGACATAATGATAAATAGACGAGGAAAACGCATAGAAAGATAGTTAAGTATTTTCACATTTGTTACATTTGACTAATGATAATCTTATTTGCTAAGACAGTGTGTTATCTGGAAATTTAATTTAGTAATCACTCTCAAGAGGGCTTCATTTATACAACTTGCAATAATTGTAATAGAATAAAACCCATCATTATACACACAACAAAATTGTATAGCAATACACAAGAATTAAGATATCATTATATTAAGAGCAGAGTTAATTAGTCCTATCAAATTCCTAACACTACAGTTTATTTCAACCATAAAAACTTAACTCTTCAGTCATGTGTCCACCTCCTAGCCCTAAACATTTTAACAAAACGGTTTACATATCTTAAAACTGTCGTAATTAAACCAATCAAAATTGCTAAGTTCATCCAAAAATATCAATATATTTGATCCAAGTTATGCAATCGGTGAGTATATTTGTAGGTTCACGTGAATTGATAACCTTTCGACCTCAAGAGTCTTGGTATTAAGCGAAAGGCCTCGTCGACACTGGATACGGCAGATAGTTAACATATTATAACACAATCTTATTTGCTTTCACTACGGATAGTTACAATAGCTATTATTGTTTTTTCTTGCTTCAACCGCTCCGGGTACAAGAAGATTAACCCTGCTGTTTATTTATTTTTACTTAGGAAATATTATTTCATTGATTCATAATATGAACTTCATATAATAATAAAATATATATTTATGTTTGATTCTATTTAGGTTCCTATTATCTGGTTGGGTGATGGTAAATCAACCCAGTAATTGCCTGACCACAACAACGTAAAGTAATATATAAGTTTCAAAGTTAAAAAGTCTTACGAGTACAGGGAGAAAGGGACGACTTGTATTCTTGAATAACTCATTTGGAAAAACCCGTGACTCTGTTATCCAAATATCCTGGGTTCGAGCCCTGGTTCAGGAGTTTCTTTTCACTTATCGACCTTTTTGCTTACGATGATGTTTGTTATAAAATGGCTTTATTTTTTTCCATTTATGAACATTGGAAGACTATATAGCTTGGCTCCTCAGTTGTCCTGAATGATAGCAAAGGTAATTCAAATTTAACAATAAAAAAATTAACATTCGTTGTTAAAATTATTGTTTATTTGTTTGTTGTTAAGGAACAAAGCTACACGATGGGCTATCTGTAGTGTGCCCACCACGGGTATCGAAACAAGGTTTTGACCATTTTTAGCCTTCCCGCTGAGCCACTGGGAGTAATAAATATAAAAGTGAAAAAATAATTAATCTTTACCATAAAAATCTGAGTTGTAAGTCATTTGTTATGAAGTTCGCGCAAAGCTACACGAGGGCTATCTGCGCTAGCCGTCCCTAATTTAGTAATGTAAGACTAGAGGGAAGGCAGCTAGTCATCACCACCCACCGCCAACTCTTGGGCTACTCTTTTACCAACGAATAGTGGGATTGACTGTCACATTATAACGCCCCCACGGCTGAAAGGGCCAGCATGTTTGGTGTGACCGGGATTCGAACCCTCGACCCGGAGATTGTGAGTCGAGCGCCCTAACCACCTGGTCATGCCGGGCCGATTTGTAAACGAATTAAATATAGTTGTTATTAATTATAAATTCACTTGCTAGATCTGACTTACTTCTTTACATTCGTTTTTCATGATAACTGATGCTATCTATATATAGCACCTATACGTATCTTAGCCGGACTGATTATTCGTGGTATTACCCGAGAGGTCTCGTCGGCACTGGATATTACAGATGTAATGTGATTGACATATTTTTACACAGTCTTCTTTGCCTTCACTCATAAGGTCTTAAGATTCGAAACTCGGTATGAAACTCTCTGGCTGATGAGTAGAACTGAAAGGAAATGATCCATTTTCAGGACGTGTATTTCACACTCAATATCTCTAAAAATAAATGATGTTTCATTGAAAACCTTGACTTATTATATATTTAATGTACAAACATAATTTATTTATTCGATTATTGTTCAACGTCGAGTTGTCATATATATCTCGTCCGTTATCATTGCCCGTTTAATATACATGCCATATTTGGTAAATATGTACTTAACGTTAAGTTTAGATAATGTTTGTCTAATTAACCAAAGAAATGCACGATATCGATATAGTACAAGGTCGATTTATTACGTATATTAAATGTACGACAAAGATTTATGCATTTCGACAATCTTACTTGAAGTTTGGCACATCTTCAAGGTTCTACTTAGCTACATATGAAGGACATTTGCACAAGTCTGACACGTGATTTGATAGTTTGTTATAATGGACAAGTTAACCGAGGTTACGCTCTTTTGCTTGACCTGAACCGATTTTTTTAATGATAGAGTGACGTGTACGACATTAAGTTTAATATTCAAGTGAGATACGTTACTCAAGATGAAAAGTGAACTCCCAATTTTTAATAATGTGTTTTAACTTTTGATTAAAGTAGGCTCTATACCCAGTAGAGATTATGGCTAATTAAGTAAACTGTTCTTACATTTTTGCGTCTGAGGTTTTGAATACATCGTTTCACCAGTTCAACACTCTCTCTATCAGTGATATTTTCGGCCGTAATCCCAATAATATCTCACAGTGTTCAACCATCTTAGGAAATTTAAGTTTGTTGTTTGTTTGTTTTAGTGCAAAGCTACGTTGAGCTATCTGTTTTGTCCATCGTGGGAAATCGAACCCTGGATTTTAGCGTTGTAAGTCAGTAAACTTATCGCTGTCCCATCGGGTGAAATTCAGGTTAGCCCTAAATCAATGTACTAAGATAACAATGCAGAATAGTCTTTATAATACAAATATATAAACTAAACATTCTAACCAATACTGTTTGTGAAATGAACATTAAAGGAAGGACAGAGTAAACTACATTTACGGAACACAAATACACAATAGTTCAACAATAGTAACTGTCAAATCACAATGAAACTGAAAACATCAGTCTTGTTAACAGGTAGAATGAACGCAAAAATTTCATGCTCATATTAATTATTACTTCCAACGTGTAATTAATTTCTAATATTACAACCATGACTTTTACACAATGAAACAGAAGAGGTTACTTTTGGGGTGGGGTGGAATCGACTATATCTTAACGTAGGACATCACTTCTAAACACAAAGTTGTGTAAATGTGCTACAAGTTAAGACCGAAAACGTCGCTTACAGGAAAGACACTCAGGTAATGAAACAATGCATTCTAATTTTTATAAGTAGAAACATATGTAATTAGCTATACCGATAGCCAGGTTGATTTTAACTAATGCTAGAGTGAAAGTTAGTCTACAGAATAATGAATCGCCATCCTCTATCTCTATAAACAAAGCTAAATATTTCACTCAACAAGGAATAACTCGGTCTTCATCTCTCACCATCAATAGATATAAATATGATTTACCAAAGTATACAATTTTCAAGACCATACAGTCTACTGGATGCTTTGTCGATTCACTCTTTAGGCACTCTGTTACTTAGAATAATAAGATTACTCAGATGTCTTATTAAATATATATGGATTTTTTATTGTCTTTTTGGTTATTCCTAAGGGTATTTCACCATACACGCCCTTAAAATTGATTCTAAAAGCTTTTTTTAAATCAACACCAAATTAATCAAAGTCATTTATTATTTGTATCATTTGAATAGAATCACACCAAAGTCATTTAACATTTCTATAAATACAATAAAATCACATCAAAGTATTTTATTATTTGTATCAGTTCAACAGTATCACACCGAAGTCCTTTATTATTTGTATCAGTTCAACAGTATCACACCGAAGTCCTTCACCATCAGTATCAATTAAATATATTGATACCAAAGTCCTTTACCATTATTATCACTTGCACAGAATCACACAGAAGTTTTTACTACTTAAATAATTACACCATTTCTATAAGTTCAACAAAATCACATCATATTCGTGTACCATTAGTATCAGGTCAATAGAATCACACCAAAGTTCTTTACTATTTGTATTAGTTTAACAGAATCACGCCAAAGTTTTTATAATTTGTATCAGTTAGTCCTAACCTAATCACACCAAAGTCCTTTATCACCAGTAAGTATCTCTTCAATATATTCACGCCAAAGTTTTTATAATTTGTATCAGTTCAATACAATCACACCAAAGTCCTTTATCACCAGTAAGTATCTCTTCAATATATTCACGCCAAAGTTTTTATAATTTGTATCAGTTCAATACAATCACACCAAAGTCATTTACTATTTTTTAAGTTTAACAGAATTACACCAAGATATTTTACTATTTCTACAAGTTCGACAAAATCACACCAAAATCCTATATCATTGGTATCACGTCAATCACATAATAATTTTGTATTATTTGTTTCAGTTCAATAGAATCACACCAAAGTACTTCACCATCACTATCATTTCAACCAAATTTATATATCTTTAATATCAGGTAAATAGAATCGCACCAAAATATTTTGCTGTTTGTATTAATTCAACAAAATCACAC
>NW_013671045.1:55443-65389 GCF_000517525.1 Limulus polyphemus
TGTCACTTCAATATATTCACACCAAAGTCGTTTACTATTAGTATCAGTTCAATACAATCACACCAAATTCCTTCATCATCAGTATCACTTGAATATTTTCACACCAAAATCGTATACTTTGGTATCAGGTCAATAGAATCACACCAAAGACCTTTGCTATTTCTTTCAGTTGAATAGAATCACACAAACGTCCTGTATTATTTGTATTAGTTCAATAGAATCACATCAAGGTCCTTCACCATCAGTATCACTTCAATACAATCACACCAAAGTCCTTCACCATCACTATCATTTCAACCAAAATTATATATCTTTAGTATCAGGTAAATAGAATCGCACCAAAATATTTTGCTGTTTGTATTAATTCAACAAAATCACACCAAAGTCATTTACTATTTATATGAGTGTAACAGATTCACACTAAAGTCCATTAGTTTTGTATAAGTTCAATATAATAACAACAAAGTCCTTTAGTATTTGTATCACTTCAATAGAATCACACCAAAGTCTTCCACTATTTGTACAAGTTCAACCAAATCACACCAAAGTCCTATACCATTATTATCAGGTCAATAGAATCACAACAAATTACTATATTATTTTTATCAGTTCAATAGAATCACACCAAAGTCCTGTATTATTTGTATCAGTTTAATAGAATCACTCCAAAGTCCTTTACTACGTGTATGAGTTTAACAGAATCACACCAAAGTGTTTTACTATTTGTATCAGTTCAATAGAATCACAACAAAGTCCTTTACTATTTGTATCACTAAATAGAATCACAACAAAGTCACTTAGTATTTCTATCAGTTCAATAGAATCACATATCGTATTAGTTCAACAAAATCACACCAAAGTCCTTTACTATTTGTATAGGTTTAATAAAATCACACCAAAGTTCTTTACTATGTGTATCACTTCAATAGAATCACATCAAAGCCTGTATTATATGTTTCAGGTCAGTAGAATCACATCAAAGGCCTGTATTATTTGTATCAGTTCAATAGAATCAAACCATAGTTCTTCACTATCATTATCACTTCAATATATTCACACCAAAGTCATTTGCTACTTGTATCAGTTCAATTGTATCACTTCAATAGAATCGCACCAAAGTCTTTTAGTATTTGTATCAGTTCCATAGAATCACACCAAAGTCCTTTACTATTTGCATCACTGCAATAGAATCACATAATAATTCTGTATTATTTGTTTCAGTTCAATAGAATCACACCAAAGTCCATTACCATCATTGTCACTTCAATATATTCACACCAAAGTCGTTTACTATTAGTATCAGTTCAATACAATCACACCAAAGTCCTTCACCATCAGTATCACTTGAATATTTTCACACCAAAATCGTATACTTGTGGTATCAGGTCAATAGAATCACATCAGGTCAATAGAATCACACCAAAGGCCTTTGCTATTTCTTTCAGTTGAATAGAATCACACCAAAGTTCTTTACTATTTGTAGCACGTCAATGTAATCACATGAAAGTCCTTTTGTATTTGTATCAGTTCAATAGAATCACACCAAAGTCTTCTACTATTTTTATAAGTTCAACAAAATCACACCAAAGTCCTATACCATTATTATCAAATTACTGTATTATTTTTATCAGTTCAATAGAATCACACTAAAGTCCTGTATTATTTGTATCAGTTGAATAGAATCACTACAATGTCCTTCACCATCAGTATCACTTCAATATATTCACATCAAAGTCCCTTACCAATGTATCAGTTGAATATATTCAATATATTCACCCCAATGTATCAGTTCAATACAATCACACCAAAGTCCTATACCATTATTATCAGGTCAATAGAATCACACCAAATTACTGTATTATTTTTATCAGTTCAATGGAATCACACCAAAGTCCTGTATTATTTGTATCAGTTGAATAGAATCACTACAAAATCCTTCACCATGAGTATCACTTCAATATATTCACACAAAAAAAGAAAAAAATGAGTTCAATAGAATCATACAAAGTCCTTTACTATTTTTATTACTTCAATAGAATCACACCAAAGTCCTTTAGTATTTGTATCACTTCAATAGAATCACATCAAAGTCCTTTACTATTTGTATAACTTCAATAGAATCACAACAAAATATTTTACTATTTGTTCTCTAAATAGAATCACACCAAAGTCCTTTAGTATCTGTATCAGTTCAACAGCATCACACCAATGTCCTCTACTATTTTTATCACTTCAATAAAATCAGACTTAAGTAATTTACTCTTTATATCACTTCAATAGAATCACACCAAATTCTTTACTATTTGTATTACTTCATCAGAATCACACCAAAGTACATTAATATTTGTATGAACTCAACAGATTCACACCAAAGCTATTTACAATTTGGTTAAGTTCAATAGAATCACACCAAATTATTTTACTATTTCTAACACTTCAATAGAATCACACACCGTATCAGTTCAGCAAAATCACCCTAAAGTCCTTTACTATTTGTATCAGTTCAAGAGAATCACACCAAAGTCCTTTACAAATAAATAAGTATCACTATCTATAATATCTCCACACCAGAATTATGGAACTTTCAGGCACTGAAACTTATAGTAGCTTAACGATACAGTAAATAAATCATTGATTACTGGGAGTATCAAGTATCTAAAGATATTGTAAATAAATCATTGATTACTGGGAGTATCAAGTATCTAAAGATATTGTAAATAAATCATTGATTACTGGGAGCATCAAGAATGTAAATATATAGTAAATAAATCATTGATTACTGGGAGTATCAAGTATCTAAAGATATAGTAAATAAATCATTGATTATTGGGAGTATCAAGTATCTAAAGATATTGAGAATAAATCATTGCATATTGGGAGTATCAAGAATGTAAAGATAGAGTAAATAAAGATTTGATTAGTTGGAGTATCAAGAATCTAAAGATATAGTAAATAAAGATTTGATTAGTTGGAGTATCAAGAATCTAAAGATATAGTAAATAAAGATTTGATTACTGGGAGTATCGAGAATCTAAAGATATAGTAAATAAAGATTTGATTAGTTGGAGTATCAAGAATCCAAAGATATAGTAAATAAAGATTTGATTACTGGGAGTATCAAGTATCTAAAGATATAGTAAATAAAGATTTGATTACTGGGAGTATCAAGAATCTAAAGATATAGTAAATAAAGATTTGATTACTGGGAGTATCAAGAATCCAAAGATATTAATCAAATCTTTATTTACTATATCTTTAGATTCTTGATACTCCCAGTAATCAAATCTTTATTTACTATATCTTTAGACATTTGATACTCCCAGTAATCAAATCTTTATTTACTATATCTTTAGATACTTGATACTCCCAGTAATCAAATCTTTATTTACTGGTTGGAGTATCAAAAATCTAAAGATATAGTAAATAAAGATTTGATTACTGGGAGTATCAAGAATCTAAAGATATATAGTAAATAAATCGTTGATTACTGGGAGTATCAAGAATCTAAGGATATAGTAAATAAAGATTTGATTACTGGGAGTATCAAGAATCTAAAGGTATAGTAAGAAAATATTTGATTACTGGGAGTATCAAGTATCTAAGGATATAGTAAATAAAGATTTGATTACTGGGAGTATCAAAAATCTAAGGATACAGTAAATAAAGATTTGATTAGTTGGAGTATCAAGAATCTAAAGATATAGTAAATAAAGATTTGATTACTGGGAGTATCAAGAATCTAAAGGTATAGTAAAGAAACCACTGCTTACTAATACCTTGTTTTAGTTTGTTGTATTTTTGAAACTTAATAAATTCCCTTCAGCTTGTTACATCTTTCACAAAAGAGGAATTTTTATTATCATAAAACAGTACTAGTAATTTTGATGTAAAGCAGCATTGTTTGGATAACAGAAACTATAAGGTTATATAACGAGAGAAGGGGGTGGATTATCAGAACACAATAAACAAATATTTACTAAACACAGTTTTCTTAAAAACAAAACAAGCATTTTTATTCAGGATCATAACTACATTTCAATATTCGCATTTAATAACTTGATGGATTTCTTGAAGTTAAGCCTTTTATTAAGTTTACCACTTGGACAAAAAGAATCCAAAATATTAGCTTTTAGCAGTGGAAGGTAAAACAGGGGTGTAGGAAGGAGCACCGGTTGCAACGGTTAGATAAGAAACCAGGAACAATATTGCCACATATATAGATAACTTGAGAAGAAGAAAAAACTGGAACAGAGAATAAAACAACAGGCAAGGAGTTGTTTTGTGAACATAATCTACACTCTCCTGGTCTCACTGCACATGCTACAAGTGTGTATCTACGTTAAATTCAAGGACGAAATTTAGTGGGCGCCAATACGACTAACTCATAGGGGACACCACTCGATGTAGAGCTGAGTCTAGGGACTATCTTCCAGTGTCGGGTCCCTTGTAACGTGATCCCTAGCGGCGACGACTGACACTGTCAGAACCCTGACAATTTGGTTTAAACAATATGGTTCGTTCTCAGGATGTCACGCTGTGCTTCTAGAGTGAACTTCACTAAAATTGTAGTCTGATTATTTTGGAGACAGTCGAAGGATTTCTGCCGATAGCCATTCTTCTATTTAGTGGCGTCCAACAGACTTGACCTTCAGCATAGAGTTGACTATCCTATACGCTTAATTAGCGGTAATGACTGTTCACATGATCTACTGAGACCCTGGTGTTCAGAGTGTTTACGTCGTAGAGAAAGAATAAAGTGAGAGGCTGTAATATTCAAAAGAATTAGACTTCAGTTAGCAGGATTGCTAAAAAAATATACTAATCGATACAGTGAAGAGATCCCGATACACAAAGCAGTAAAAAGCATTTACTAGAACCTGTAAATTAACCGATAGAATAAAGAAATCCCGAAATATAGAGTAGTAAACAGTATTTGTTGGAAACAGTAATCTGAATAACAGAGTGAACATTCCATACGGTCATTTTCATAATTATGTCTGAAACAATAATACCTTTTATTGCCTGGTTTATTATCAGATCAAGTGTTTGATAAAACAAAGTGAAGTAATACTTCCTTTCATGTACATTGCCTACTGAATGTCTTACTATCATATTGTTACTGACACTGACCAATAGACAGTAATGTGTATATTACAGGATATTTAGCCTTTTACCAACGAAAGATTATCTTGGTACAACATTTCATTCACTTTCCAGTAGCCTCAATTATCGACTTTGGCGATACAGTTGTTTCATCAATGTGTTAAATCATGTAAAAGTCCTGTTCCGTGAACAAAGTAAAGTTGCATTAATGTGTTAAATCATGTAATATTCCTGCTCCGTGCACAAAGTAACGTTTCATCAACGTGTTAAATCATGTAAAAGGCCTGCTTAGTGAACAAAGTTATTTAACTTCCTACAAACTATGCTGATAATTTTCTTTTTTGTTGTTAAGTAAAGTTTCAGTTATTTCTACAACAATCTATATTTTTCTCAAGTCCAAAGAGTTTTAAAAACTTAAAAAAACTGCAATAACTTGAGCTTGATTATAATGATTAGCTTTCCGTACACTTAATTTCAATATTTTTATAAAAGTATCAGACTTATAATTATAGAATAGTGTTTACCTTAGGTGTTTAGTGATAGGTAACAATCACAGGTGTTGTGTGGAGAGGCGTTGACCCTTCACGTGCAAACCAGCTGCCTTGCAGTAAGTAGAAGAGTGTTCCTTTACTTATTTTACCATTGACTTTCTGGTTGTATACTGTATTGTCGATCCCCAATATTTAGCTTTTCCTAGCTACACCATAATGTACTTTCTTATATATATATATATATATAGCAGTCGAATTCCCTGTGAATATTGACCGAAGACCTTCCAAAGTTGCAACCTTAACCTTACTAGTGGAGATATTCTTGCGGTAGAACCTGATAAAACGACAGATTATCAGCTACCATCATGTTTTGTGCAGCTGCTTTCTTACATATTTTTGGCCGTGGCATAACGGCTCATAGAATGGCTCCGAGTCTTTCAAATACAATCTTTTGGTTCATAGCTCCGTCATATTTTAACCGATTTGAGATCTAATTACAGCTTTGGTCTCAGGAGGTCAGACCCTTTCGATTGATATATTTGACCACGCCCAAGGTCTCAAAGATTCATTTACTCTAAACCTGCCTAAAAGAATTTCAGTCTTAGGGTAGGCTGGTAGAGGTCGTGATGAGTAATAAAATAAAATCGGGTATACTTACGCCCCACGTTTAGTATTGTTGGCACACAAAGATATAGTTAATAAAAAGGGGAAAAATGCCTCACATTAATATACTCTAGTACTGCCTAAAAGGATTTCAAGTGCCGTGGCTACTGAGGATTCCCTCTTCTTAAGAATGAATCTAGTTCAATGCATGAGCAATTAATTGAATGTACTGATCGATTTTTAAGAAGAAATTCAAAAGTTTATCTTTTATTATACATGCCACACTTGAGAATGTTGCGTTGTCTCGTTGATGTGCCATAATTGAGAATGTTGCGTTGTCTCATTGATGTGCCACACTAGAGAATGTTGCGTTGGCTCGTTGATGTAGCCATAATTGAGAATGTTGCGTTGTTTCATTGATGTGCCATAATTGAGAATGATGCGTTGTCTCATTAATGTGCCATAATTGAGAATGATGCGTTGTCTCATTGATGTGCCATAATTGAGAATGTTGCGTTGTCTCGTTGATGCTAAAGATTAGTGCGTTATCTCGTTCATATGTCATATTGAGAGTGGTATGTTGTCTCACGAATGTACAACATTTGAGAATGGAGCGTTGTCTCGTTGATTTACCATATTGAGAATGATGCGTTGTCTCCATGATGTGCCATAATTAAGCATGATGCGTTGTCTCCATCGCATATTGAGAACGATGTGCTGCCTCAGTGGTATTCCACATTTGAGATTGGGGGGCTGTCGCATTAGTTTTCTGTATTGAAAATGGTGCGTTGTTTCATTGATATGTCATTCTTGAGAACGGTGCGTTGTCTCGTTGATGTGCTATATTGAGAATGGTTTGTTGTCTCGTTGTTGTGCCATACTGAGAATGATATATTATTTCGTTGATTTGCCATATTAAGAAGGGTGTATTTTTCTTATTATACCATACTGAAAATAGTGCGTTGTCTCGTTGAAGTGCTACACTTAAGAATGGTGCGTTGTCTCGTTGAAATGTTGTGTACATGTTTTAGTTTATTTCAAACAAAATCCGTTTAGTTTGATTCTCTGTTCCAGTTCTCCTAATACTTACCCAGAGCTGGACGTTACAGTTGATACGTTAAATAATAGTGATTAGACTCCAGTAATTTCAAACTAAATCAAACAACGCTCTCCTGCATAGTTTCTGAGCGCCATTAGTTTCACGTGGTTTGTTTACCTCACCTGCACGAAAAGCAGTAGCGAGTGAGCGTCAAAACTTTCAGAAAATTTCAATTTATCATATATTAGCAAGGTGGCGCTGGTTTCAAACAATATTAGGAAAATCCAATAAACAAGTGAAATACACATAGGTTTAATTTTCCTTTGGCTTCACTTTGTAGTGATAATGTTAGTATCAGCTTCCAGTGGGAATTGTTTTTAATATTTACGTATACTATAACCACCGTCTACTTTAAATAATCATTAGTCTTATTGGGGAAAAAAAACAAGTGTTCAGAGAAGTTAAATAAGCTAGTAATAAAGGTGTTAAAATCACTATATTTTCTGTCCTTCAAGTAGCAGTGGAGGTCAAATCAAGTATTCTACTAATGCTTCTTTGTTAGTGCTTCAAATAGGGCTTTTATTGTCAATCCCCAAGTGTCACAGCGGCAAGTCTGCGGACTTAAAACGTTAGAAACCCGATTTTGACACCCATGGTAGGCACAGCACAGATAGCCCGTTGTATAGCTTTGTACTCAACTACAAACACATTTTCTTGTCAATTTCAAATCACATGTAACATGTTATGGAAATTAAGAGACGTTATTTGTTTGTTAATGAAAACAAAAAAATGACCTGTTTCATTATGTTCTTTTAACAAGTTAGATTTGTTACTTTTGGAAAATTACGCCATATTAATAAATACAAATGATGTAAAACAAACACATTGGCAACATAAAATTGTAGTTCATAAAAATACGTTTTCTATGTTTTGGAGACTAGCCAGAAAATGTAAGGATAGAAAAGAAAGATACGTTAGGTACTTTGGATGATTTTGTATTATTGGAGACAGCCAGATAACGGAAGGATAAGTTTGGACTGTTTTGTATTATTGGAGACAGCCAGATAACGTCTCCAATAATACAAAACAGTCCAAACTTATCCTTCCGTTATCTGGCTGTCTCCAATAATACAAAACAGTCCAAACTTATCCTTAAAGCCAGATAACGGAAGGATAAGTTTGGACTGCTTTGTATAATTGGAGACAGCTAGATAACGGAAGGATACGTTAGAACAGTATTGTATTATTGGAGACAGCCAGGTAACGGAAGGATACGTTAGAACAGTATTGTATTATTGAAGACAGCCAGGTAACGGAAGGATACATTAGAACAGTATTGTATTATCTGGAGACAGCCTAGATAACGGAAGGATACGTTAGAACAGTATTGTATTATTGGAGACAGCCAGGTAACGGAAGGATAAGTTTGAACATTTCCTATAAACATTGAGAACTACACACAAACAATGTTTTAATGCACAGTTTTATTCCATCCCTCGAAATTAATCTAAATCACAAGTGTTTAAGTTTGATAAAATACCGATATATTAAGGCTTTTAAAACCATTTGTGTTTCAGGCGAAAAAAGCAAAACAAACCAAACGATAAATGGTTATAGCCGATTTCAAATCAATTACACATACCGACGAAATAAATGAATGTTAAAAATCTATATAAGGCATTATTATCGTCATAAGAAGCTAATTCGTGTACAAAAAAAGTGTAATAAACGTATTCCATGATGAGGATAGTTAGAGTCTAAGCGTATGGTTTACCATTAGTATCATTAGATCTACTTAATTTACTGAGACATTCCTGAGAAGAGTTTCGTCAGAAAAAGATCCACTTATCAGTTACTGTAAATCAAACGAACTTCTGGCAAGCCGCTTCGCACTTAGCTTTCTTTCTTCTATACGTGGAGCCGTGAGAGACGTAATTTTCACGGTTTGTCACTAAACGTTGGACGGTGGCGTCACCAACGGCCAGACGATATTACATAGGGACCCATAGACTCTATGGTGGTGGAGCCAAAGGTCGCAGCGTGTTTGGATGATCAAAGGTTTACATACATCTATTATTGTGCCTGTCTAGAGTAGAAGTGGCTTTTAAATTGCCCCTATGCAAGCGATAAACGAAACATTCATAAATCACAAAGCACTAGAGCGTCTACTGGGTTCGAGATTAGAAGACCGTGAAACGATGTTTTGTTTGGCTTTTTGAGATTTCGAGTGCTGGGTAAGAAACAAGAAGTGACGTAACGACGCCCGTGCAACGAAAACGTCGTTTTTAAAGTTAAGAAACGAAATAAATGAAAAAAAACTGACGACAAAATTGGTCAGTTAACATAGTTAGCTGTGTGCATTCTTGTTAAAACGTTTATAGACTATTTTCCAAAAATTACTTTTTGTGGCTGAATAGTTTCATAACTCATTTACTGAGTTGCCTCAGAGAAACATTTGGAAATATAAAATAGAAAAACTCGTTATCTATTGTTCTCCATACACCTTCTTCATTGTTCTTTCAGGTGATGTATATTCATGAAGGAACTTTTGATCTGGAGACGACAGAAGAGGTTGAAAATGACTTAGGGACTCTCAGATCTTGATGTCCTGCAACCCTTCCCTCACGAACTTTCTCTAATGAAGTGAATTCTAGATGAGCATTGATAGTGAAAAGGAAGAAAAAAACAATAAATGGAGCTACATATGTAT
>NW_013671045.1:66375-67913 GCF_000517525.1 Limulus polyphemus
CAGAGAGTATGTACATATATATACATGACTATAGCAACAGGGACCAGAAAGTACATACATATATATATAAATCACTATAGCAACTGTGACCAAAGAGTATATATATGTATATATATATATATATATATACATGACTGTAGCCACAGTGACCAGAGAGCATACATTTATGACTGTAGCTACATTGACCAGAGAGTAAGTATCAGAATTTAAAAATATAGGAATTTTCGCCAATTGTCAAATAAAAGGATTTTACTTATACTTCGTAATAGTATAAATATATACTGTGTTGTTGTTGGGCTTAGGATTCTCTACAGTAGGTGTCTGTGACTTGTTGGTGGTAAATTCAACGATGAATAAACAGCACGCACTTTAATTGTTTTCAAAATAATATATATATATTCGGAACAAGTTAAACGTATGTACAACAAAGTCTTCACACTATAGAGATTACAGGCATATCATAAACACTATTTATATATAGTTCTCTTCTTATTCTCCAAAGTCCACGTAGACCTATTCAATTACTTTAGAATTTCAGTTAACAGGTCGCACTATCTTTTCTATTACTATCGTACTAGTATTCTGTGTGTGATTCACTTACAATTGTGGCGCGAGTTACCGTAATCATTTGGTCTTCTTCCTTCAAAATATCCTCTGTTACTTTTGTCAAAGTCCATTTAGGCCTGTTCAATTACTTTAGAATTTCATTGACAAGTCGAACTATCTTCTTTATATAACTACCGTACACGTATTCTGTGTGTGATTCACTTCCAATTGTGGCGCGAGTTACCGTAATCGTTTGGTCTTCTTCCTTCAAAATATCCTCCGTTCCTTTTATCAAAGTCAATTTAGGCCTGTTCAATTACTTTAGAACCAAACTTTGACGGAATAAATGATTCTTATTATCTCCTTTTCTACTGTTAGTGTTACTCTAGCATATTAAATGTTAGGCCTATGTTAATCGTTAGGACAATATCACTTCTACGGTAGTTAACTTCACACCAACTTTATTCTTGCCCGAAACTTTACTTTATTCCGCTATTGTCGCTCCACAGTAGTACTGCAGTATGTCTGCGGACTTACAACGCTAGAAACTGGGTTTCGATACCCGTGATGGGCAGAGCACAGATAGCCCATTGTGTAGCTTTGTGCTTAATTACAAACAAACAAACTGCTATTGTCTGTCTGCTGTTTTCGCTCGTATCACACTATTTATATCTTTATCACGTAATCGTTTGGCCTTCCAGAAATCTCTATATTCTCGACGTCAATGTATTGCACGCGACTTTCGATAGTCTGAGCATCAATGAATTATAAACATAACTTCCCACAATCGTCTGCTTTTAACTGTTATTATAACAAAACTACACAATGATAAAATATTCACTCAAAAAAATAAATTAATTAATAATATCTAAACAAACAGCCTTTTATATCATGACAGTATGTATATACGATTGTACTCACAGTGACCACAGATAATATATATGTATATATATATATACATGAATGTAGCCACACTGGCGAGATGGGAAATA
>NW_013671045.1:68913-73047 GCF_000517525.1 Limulus polyphemus
AGGTGTGCGTCTTCTATTATTGTAGGTGTGGGTGTTTTATTGTAGTAAGTACTGATCTCCAGGTGTAGGTGTTTTATTACAGTAGGCACTGATTTCTCTAGTTGTGTGTCTTCTATTATTGTAGGTGCTGATCTCTATGTGTGGGTGTTTTATTGTAGTAAGTATTGATCTCTAGGTGTAGGTGTTTTATTACAGTAAGTACTGATTTCTCTTCTATTATTGTAGGTGCTGATCTCTAGGTGTGGGTGTTTTATTGTAGTAAGTACTGATTTCTCTTCTATTATTGTAGGTGCTGATCTCTAGGTGTGGGTGTTTTATTGTAGTAAGTACTGAGCTCTAGGTGTGGATGTTTTATTGTAGTAAGTACTGAGCTCTAGGTGTGGATGTTTTATTGTAGTAAGTACTGATTTCTCTTCTATTATTGTAGGTGCTGATCTCTAAGTGTGGGTGTTTTATTGTAGTAAGTACTGAGCTCTAGGTGTGGATGTTTTATTGTAGTAAGTACTGAGCTCTAGGTGTGGATGTTTTATTGTAGTAAGTACTGATTTCTCTAGTTGTGAGTCTTCTATTATTGTAGGTGCTGATATCTAGGTGTGGGTGTTTTATTGTAGTAAGTACTGATCTCTAGGTGTGGATGTTTTATTGTAGTAAGTACTGATTTTTCTAGTTGTGAGTCTTCTATTATTGTAGGTGCTGATCTCTAGGTGTGGGTGTTTTATTGTAGTAAGTACTGATCTACCGAAGTGAAAATATTTTGATTCGTGTTCATTATTTTACCGATAAATAGGCAGACATTTTCCAGTATTTCTAATGGCTTAACTCTCTCGTTTAAACTTATGAAATTCATCTTATATGTTCGGAAGAATAACATTCATCATGTAACTGAAACCACACAACAGATAACTGACAATGAACATCAGACAACTGACACCACACAACTGACATCACTACAAATTCAATGATCACTCATAATCGACACCTTATTGTAATAAGCGGATATGATATTAGATGATCAGCCTAGTTGATTTTCGTCTATTATGTAGTCAAGCGACGAAAATAATATATAAAATGCTGCTTGACTACATCATAGACGAAAATAATATATAAAATGCTGCTTGACTACATCATAGACGAAAATAATATATAAAATACTGCTTGACTACATAATAGACGAAAATAATATATAAAGCTTGACTACATCATAGACGAAAATAATATATAAAATGCTGCTTGACTACATCATAGACGAAAATAATATATAAAATATATTCTTGACTACATAATAGACGAAAATCAAATCTTAAAAATACTGCTTGACTACATCATACAGTATTTTTAAGATTTGATTTTCGTCTATGATGTAGTCAAGCAGTATTTTTAAGATTTGATTTTCATCTACGATGTTAATAATCGATATTCTAAGGATTTGATTTTCGTCTATGATGTTGACAAGCAGTGTTGTAAAGATTTGTTTGTCGTCCACGAGTTGGGACACATCAAACTTTCTAAAAGGTAAATATTGATTTCAGACTGGTGTTAAAACAAATTCACTTGTTTTATAATACGAAAGAAAAAGAGATTATTATTATTAACGTTCTCTCTTGCAGAGTCACATCAGTTTTAAGTTTCAGTTTTGTTTCGTCTCATTATTTTTTATATCTGAATACGAATCACGTGCTTAGAAGTAGATAAAGATAAACAGAAAGTTTCATATTTTCACGATTAAGCCTAACATAAGCCTAAAAGAAGCACTAATGCTAAAAACACTATTATTAACGTCGCCCCATCTCTATTACAGGTGCCACCACTGTAAGTAAACTGATAGTCATCCTTTGTGGCATCATAATAAACTTGCTACATCTCACGTGTCGCTCTAATGTTATTATACGCCGACATTTTCCACACTACAAGTTTCGCGAACGTGGCCACGTGGAGTTTGGGTGGTCTATCGACGGCATAGTTTAAACAATTATAAATATCAGCGCCCTCTGTAGAGATGAACCAGATGATAAAAGTAATATATATCAATTACTTTCTCGTCTAACTTCTTTCCATTAAAATATCACCCTCAGTCAGCCACCCGCAAGTTCCAGGGAATTCGTTACATTAGACAATGATGAAATTAAAAGAAATGGAGTCGCTTATCTGATAATCTAATTATCAGATGAACAAGAGAACACAAGCGTATCTTAAGGATAATCAAAACGAACAATGGAAAATATCATGTGTTATGATGCTGAGGACCACGCATTTGTAATACCACCAGATGGCGTCAAATATAGACTCTTATGCAACGCCATCTGCTCTTGCTGAAAGTCAGTGACGTTATACAGGTGTAATAGTAAGACAGTGCCCTATACAAGTTGTGTCTATATCCTCGTAGTTAGCTATTTTAATCAACTTTATAACTTTTTTTCCTTTTTGATTTGTTTTTGAGGTGATTTTGGGAGTTTCTAAAGTGAAACAAGAGGGAATCCCTTATAGCCGCGGCACTTGAAATTCTTTAAGGCAGGATTGGAATAAATTAATCTATGAGCCTTTTTTTACCCTTATTATTGAATATTTTTGTGCGCCAGCAATACCAAATGTGGAGTGCACGTATACCCGATTCGATTTTATTATTCAAAAGGACCTCTACCAGCCTACCCTCAAATTGAAATTCTTTTAGGCAGGATTAAAGTAAATTAAGCTATGATACTTTGGACGTTATCAAATACACCAATTGAATGGGTTTGACCTTCTGAGTCCAATATTGTAATTAGATCTTAAATCGGTCAAGAGATGAAGGAGCTATGAGCTAAAAGTTTGCACTTGAAAAACTCGGAGCCATTCTATGAGCTGCTATGCCACGGCTAAAACAACAAAAAAAAAATTTTGAAAAAGAACCCTCCTTCCCCCGGATAATGTTTACCGAATTCAAGAGAGACACAGTAACAACTCTTATTGAGGGAAATCGTTAGCTGCTCAAAAACAATCCTTGACTGACGAACTCAATACAGTAGTTGTGTTATGACAAGCTGGAAATCAGTTCACTATGTTTTGAGATCAGTGTATTGAACCTCATAATCAGTTCACTCTGTTTTGAGATCAGTATATTGAACCCCGGAATCAACTTACTAGGATTTTAGATCAGTATATTAAACCTCGGAATCAACTTACCAAATTTTGAGATCAGTCTATTACTCCCCGGAATAAACTTACTAGATTTTGAGATCAGTCTATTAAACCTTTGGATCAACTTAATCTCTTTTGAGATCAGTCTATTAAGCTATGAAATCAACTTACTAGGCTTTGAGATAAGTGCATTAAACTTCGGAATAGGCTTACAAGATTTTAAGGCTAGTCTATTAAGTTTTTAAAGCAATCAACCCATTTTGAAACTGGTCAATTAGTGATGAAATCAGTCTTTCTAGTATATTCTACAAACTTCTGTGACTAGTCTACTACGCACCAAAATCGGGAAAATACGCTTTAAAAATTTTAATTATCTTGAAATCATCTATAACACGTTCAGTTTACTTTGAGTTCTAGAAACAGTGTATTAAATTCTTAGATAAGGATTTCGATCCTGGAATTATTTAACTAAGCCTTGAGAAGGTTCTACCAAGTTTTACTGATCTCTCGTTATATTAGTTTATCAAGTTCTACGATGTATTTATTGGGCTATACAATTACATTATTCGATTGTAGACTCGTTCAGTAGACAATAGGTTCATTCATGAGATCACTCTTTAGCTTGTGACTCATCTATCAAGCTTTCGATCAGCTTTACTAGACTCTAGATCAAACTACCCGACCTTAGTAAACTCTTAGACAAGTCTATCAGGCTTTACTAGACTCTAGATCAGTCTACACAACCTTAGTAAACTCTTAGATAAATCTATCAGGCTTTATTAGACTCTAGATCAGTCTACCCAACCTTAGTAAACTCTTAGATAAGTATATCAGGCTTTACTAGACTCTAGATCAGTCTATCCAACCTTAGTAAACTCTTAGATAAGTATATCAGGCTTTACTAGACCTTAGTAAACTCTTATATAAGTATATCAGGCTTTACTAGACTCTAGATCAGTCTACCCAACCTTAGTAAACTCTTAGATAAGTATATCAGGTTTTACTAGACCTTAGTAAACT
>NW_013671046.1:0-3127 GCF_000517525.1 Limulus polyphemus
AACTTAGCGTATAAACCTCTGTGAAAAAAGCCAGACAGCAAACATTAACAAAAATACTTCTCTTGTAGTTGACAGTTACAACTTAGCGTCCAAACCTCTGTGAAAAAAGCCAGACAGCAAACATTAACAAAAATACTTCTCTTGTAGTTGACAGTTACAGCTTAGCGTCCGAACCTCTGTGAAAAAAGCCAGACAGCAAACATTAACAAAAACACTTCTCTTGTAGTTGACAGTTACAGCTTAGCGTCCGAACCTCAGTGAAAAAAGCCAGACAGCAAACATTAACAAAAACACTTCTCTTGTAGTTGACAGTTACAACTAAGCGTCCGAACCTCAGTGAACAATACAAACAAGACAACAAACAGTAAGAAACAAATATATATATATTTTACTAACATGTCATCAAACCAAATACGCGATTTGAAATTAACTTTCAATAGATCCAATTTTGTAATGCTAGATGTAGGTTTTGAAAATGTTGGTAAACTTTGGGAAAAATGTACTTAATTCATTCATATCAGATCTATAAACAGTTGTATATTTTACAAGATAACTTGTTTTATAAGATAATTTTATTTACAGCTATACAATAGGCTATCTGTGTTCTGTCCTCCAGGAGGAATCGAACTCCTGATTTTATCGCCGAACCACTTGGAGGATCATACATACTTATAAGAAAGAATGAACATTCTGAAGCTTCCATCGCTATATCTAGTAAAATCCAAGATGGAAAGACGAACTAAAGTGAAAATGAATAAACAATGGAAGATTTTCGAATAAGTAATGTCACGTATTTTTCTAGGGAAGTAGTATAAAACGTGGTTCGCTGAATAGGAGATGCTGGGTAAGGTTAGGCTTAGGAATGTTACGTGATTAAGTGATTTCATGCAAACAGTCACCGAAAAATAAACTCGTTGATAGAGAACATCAGCGTTGATTTTCTCCGCTAGAACGTGAGAGCACAAGCTGGGATTCAACTACAATAGGGTTAAAGATGAAAACCGCGCTAAAAGTGTATATCCAGTAGTATATATATATATATTCTGCAAAGCGATGAACGTGTAATCAGTAATAAACGCGAACGCTTATACATGTTACAAGTAATTTTATATGTATAAAAGTTCTCATCTGTATCTTGCGACTTTTTGTTTTGTCTAAACTTATAGGTTCGTTGACAGAGAGCTAAAATTAGTGCGCTGTGTAGTTCGTGTTCATAAGTTCAAATCATCGTAATTCGTGCTTAAAGAATTTCGGTAAAGTTTCGGAACAAAGATACTACAGCATGACACGTCCAACAGTTATGTTGGAATTGTTGTAAAGTTTTGATGCTACTCTCAGGAGTGAGAGTATGTCGCCAAACAAACCATTATGTATAAGTATTCCAGATTTACTTGACAATCTCTAGTATTTCCGACGGTAGATTCTGCTAGAAATTGATTTGTATTTTGTAGCTGTCTCGAGTCTATCCACGTGCGTAGCAAAATCGCTTTCGACTCGTCCGACATAAATCAAGTCGCCTTTAAACACATACCACTACAACGATAAAAAACACGCTACCGAGTTCGCCTATAAATAAATATTTCGTGACTCCTCCGAAGCACGGAGTAGTACATGCTTTCTTTTCAAAGACACGCCTTTTATTGCACCAATTTTGACCACGTGTGCAAGTTTCGCATGGCACGTGTATGAGTAACGCAGCAACGACATCTATATGCGTAGTTTAATCAGGCAAGAACGTGATCGAGTTATCATAAAATGTGGTAACTGAAAGACAAACTTCGGCTTCCGTTTTTGTGAAACCTAATTAAGATAAGAAAAGTTAAGCATGCGCAGTAGGCTACTGTCCAGTTTACTCCAATTACCTCGTTCAACTGGGTAATCCCGATTTGCTGCTTCAGTCAGAGGAATGTCTTAACAATTCGTAAAGTACCAGGACCCAAATATGGCGCTTCAATACAGTTTATTTGTAATTAAGCACAAAGCTACACAATGGGATATCTGTGCTCTGCCCACCACGGGTATCGAACCCCGGATGCTAGCGTTCTAAGTCCGCAGACATACCGCTGTGCCACTTGGAGGCGCTTCAATACAGAGATTTATAATATTTTGTAGCCTTTATTTAGTGACGACAAACATTTGGTTGAATATTTGTAAAACAATCTGTGTGTGTGTGTGTGGAGCCAGCCGTATCTTTCATTACTCCAGTCTGCTGATTTAATATACAGATATTTATCTTTAACCAACCTTAAAGAATGAAAAGAAATGTCCTAAAGCTGATATACGACTCACACACACACAAAAGGTGAAATATCTCTTTGCAAAAGACAATGTAGAATTAGTGATATATTTGAACCGCCACAAATACTGCGAAATTCTTTTAGGTTTTTTTTTATATTTTTATTTTGATATCTCTCCAGACAGCAACAGACTTATCATACAGTCGGCACATTCTGGAGTTTATAACACGTGTTGTAATGGTCTATTGGAAGTCCACATAAATAATATGATGTTGGTGCTGTTTGTCTTGAAACAAATATGTCGCGGGGGGTTTCAGGTGCTATTTGGATCTTTTCCTCTTTTGTCTTGACTTTGATTCGGTTTGTTTTGAATTTCCAGCAAAGCTACATGGGAGCTATCTGCGCTAGCCGTCCCTAATTTAGCAGTGAAACCGCCAACTCTTAGGCTACTCTTATACCAATGAATAGTGGAATTGACTGTCACATTATAACGCCTCTACGGCTGAAAGGGCGAGCATGTTCGGTGACGGGGATTCGAACCCGCGACCCTCATATTGCGAGTCGATTGCCTTGACCACCAGACCATGCCGGGCTTCATTTGTCTTGAGATCAGACATTTGGCATTGTCCATCTCCAAACATGGAGGTATTCCTTACAGCCGATCACAATCGTTTATAAACGCTCTGGGTATGTTGCGAGTACCTATTTTATACGGCTAATGTGAACCTGTCGTATAGTTGGTATCAGCATGTATACGGTATTAATAAATACAAACGTACAAAACTAGTTGGGCCCGGCATGGCCAGGTGATTACGGTGCTCGACTCGCAACCTGAGGGTCGCGGGTTCGAATCCCCGTCACACCAAACATGCTCGCCCTTTCAGCCGTGT
>NW_013671046.1:3920-10350 GCF_000517525.1 Limulus polyphemus
AAATTCAAAAACAGACAAACAAACAAAACTAGTGCGTGTATTGCACTACGACGTTATTCAGATAAAGCCTTTTAATTATACTTACGTTTCACATATTTTCACATATTTACTTGCAAAGTGAAATGGATTGACTGGGGTTCAGAAGGAGAGGAAATTACGTGTCGTTTTTTGTGTAAATATATACGTGTATAGTATATAACACAAGAGCAAGTGTTAGAAATATATTTACTAAATGAATTTGTTTGTTTATTTGTCGAGTTATCTGCTCTAGCCGTACCTAATTTAGCAGTGATAGTCTAGAGAGAAGGCAGCTAGCTAGTCTACACCGCCAACCCCCAATTCATGGGCTACTCGTTTACCAACGAAAAGTGGAATTGATCGTCATATTATAACGACCCCACGGCTGACAGAGCGAGCACGTTCGCTGACGGGATTCGATCCCGCAATCCGCAGACTACGAGTCGAGTGTCCTAACCATCAGGCCTTGTTTCGAATTGAATAGTTGTAACTTTAGGAAAGAAAAGAAAAATATTTCTTAAGCAACTGAATAAAAATCATCCGCTTCGATCATACATATATAATAATAATAATAATCCCTGTAGACTCCCACTAGAGCATAGGACCCTAACAACACCTCGCCGACGGAAGTTGTTGTTGTTGCAGTAATTTTTTAGCAGGTTGGTTTTTACGGAGCGGAGTTGCTAGCTCCACGCCCAACCCTCCTCCTTTCTCATCCTGAACTTGGGACCAGGCAATGGTGGTGGAATCCCTGGCGGGGAACGAATCCGGTATCTTTGGACTAGAAATCCAACGCGCTATCCACTGCGCTATAGGGACACGGATCATACATATAAGAGTAATTAAAACAGACGCTGTTGATAGACTTGGTACGCTCGTCATTTCACCTCTACAAAAATAAAAACACGAGCTCGGCTCCAGTTTCTGAGAAAATAAGTATTTTGTGTTATCGTGAGATCGAATTTCATCGTTCACCCTTTCGCACTAGTTTTCCCAGTGGTGGTGTGTGGGTGGAACGAGGAGATGGATCAACTTACTATTTGTTCCTGTTCTTGGATTCCTTCTAGCAATTTGAATTCCCTGAGTGAGACGTGTTTTGTGTTTACTGAGTTACCCATTAGGTGTACCTTCTTCCGCACAAAAGAAAAACAAATCGCCCCCAAAACTCTCCGAATGCAAGGTCGAAGAGGAGGGGGAGTGTAAGACCGTGAAAATAGTTTCGTGTTGTTGTATAGAGTGTTGCAAAGGGGCTTATTGTGGGAATGAGATTAACTAACCAAATCCGCAAAGAGTTACTGAACGAAATTAACTAACCAAATCCGTAAAGAGTTACTGAACGACATTAACTAACCAAATCCGTAAAGAGTTACTCAACGACATTAACTAACCAAATCCGTAAAGAGTTACTGAACGACATTAACTAACCAAATCCGTAAAGAGTTACTC
Source organism: Limulus polyphemus (assembly GCF_000517525.1). Classification (NCBI taxonomy): domain Eukaryota; kingdom Metazoa; phylum Arthropoda; class Merostomata; order Xiphosura; family Limulidae; genus Limulus; species Limulus polyphemus. The sequence continues at coordinate 5,385 of NW_013671046.1, forward strand.
AACGACATTAACTAACCAAACCCGTAAAGAGTTACTCAACAACACGAACTAACCAAATCCGTAAAGAGTTACTCAACGACATTAACTAATCAACCCGTAAAGAGTTACTCAACAACACGCCCGTAAAGAGTTACTCAACAACACGAACTAACCAAATCCGTAAAGAGTTACTGAACGACATTAACTAACCAAATCCGTAAAAAGTTACTGAACGATATTAACTAACCAAATCCGTAAAGAGTTACTCAACGACATTAACTAATTAAATCCGTAAAGAGTAACTCAACGACATTAACTAACCAAATCCGTAAAGAGTTAATCAACAATAGTCCAAAAATGTTGTTTCTCTTTTGTTTTTCTGAGCAAGCGTAGAAAACAGATAAACATCAGACACTTTAACACTCAAATTACTGACTTGTTTACAGTTCTTTACGGGTGGGGCTGGAATATTTTGTTTTGTTTTGACTCTTACAACACTCAGCGTAAAAAACTTGACATTCAAAAAAAGAAAAAGAAGGTGAAGCCACCATTTTTTTTTATATAAAATAGATACGCATCCCCAGCAGTAGTTAGAAAGTTTTATGTTGTTAAGCGCAAAGCTACAAAACAGGCTATCTGTGCCATGCCCACCACTGGTATCGAAACCCGGTTGATAGCGTTATAAGTCTTTCGACTTTCCACTGTGCCACTGGAGGCGGTAATTAACGAGGTTAATTGCAATAAAGATGTTTCTTTTCCTTTCTTGTGTGTGACTCACATTTTACTAGTGACTTTATAAACAACAAAGTGAGGGTTCGCAAACAATTTAGAAAGATGTGTTTAAAAAGTCGACAACTACAGCGTTACGTAAATTTGTTTGCGAACCCTCACATTGTATTTTATGTTTATGCCAAAACTACTAAGGTTATCTGACCGGATGCAAGGTAGCCAGTTAGCCGCACCCTAACATCCACCACTACTAAGGTTATCTGACCGGATGCAAGGTAGCCAGTTAGCCGCACCCTAACATCCACCACTACTAAGGTTATCTGACCGGATGCAAGGTAGCCAGTTAGCCGCACCCTAACATCCACCACTACTAAGGTTATCTGACCAGATGCAAGGTAGACAGTTAGCCGCACCCTAACATCCACCACTACTAAGGTTATCTGACCGGATGCAAGGTAGACAGTTAACCGCACCCTAACATCCACCACTACTAAGGTTATTTGACCGGATGCAAGGTAGCCAGTTAGCCGCACCCTAACATCCACCACCCACGATAGGGGATTGATTGTCACTTAAAGTGCGGGGGAATATTTTGTTATATGACATGGATTCGAACCCCGCTCCAAAAGACCAACAAGCGACCTTTGTCGGCGTCCATTTTATAGGTAGCGCTGATGTATGTAGGTGTCAGTAAGGCTAGAGTACAAAAAAATTAGAATTGGTTCATTTTTCTATCTTTCTGTGAAATCTAAATATAATATCTATACTTAACATTGAAGATGCAAGTTTCATCCCTTAAAACGCGCTATTCAGTAGACAAGAGTTGGCGGTAGGTGCTGTTGACTAGCTGTCTTCTCTCTAGTCCAACGGTTCTTAATCTTTGATCTGTGAGCTCTTTTTTCAAGTGGTTCTCGGAAAGGTTCCATATTTATGGGATGAAAGCGGAAGTGTAGATCGAATCGTGGTCCGCCGAGATAAAAAATAATTCGTGTAGTCTGCCAAAAAATAAGAGAACCACTTTTCTTGACTATCTCTTTAAACTTAGGGACGGTTTAAATCAGATGGTTCTCGTGTAGCTTTACACGAAGACTTGGAAATACATAAATACGTGTAATATAACTTTGCCCTTGTTTTATATTCAGTTGCAGAGTAAAAAAAAAAAAAAGGAGACATAATTACGTTTTAGACACCCAGAAATATTTAGCAGTAATGAATAAAGGTTCAAGTGAATATTTGGAAAGTCGATGCATTCACGGTGAAAGAAATAACATTTATTTATTGTTGTTCATTTAGATTACATTTCTTTTTCTTTGTTCATTTAGATTATACTTTTTTTCTTGCACATTCCAACTTTGATTTCGCACCTACTAACTGTGCACCTTGCAAACTCAGTAAATTGAGAATAAAACTAATCTGCCCCCCAGTGGTAAGTCTGCGGACTTATAACGCTAAAAACCGAATTTTGATACCCGTGTTTGGGCACAGCACAGATAGACCGTTGTGTAGCTTTGTGCATAGTTACAAACAAACAAATGAAACTAATCAACGTTGAGATTGCTAAAGTTTTGTGAGTAGCATCAACTAAGTGAACATAAATCAGTGAATGATTACGCACAATCCATCACAGCTTCCTGACACGGGGAATGTGGTTCGGATGCAAAATATCAATAATTCGTGTTATGTTCTCACGAAACGTTTTGCTGTCGGTTTGCCACTTCAGTTTAGGGATATCTTTGCTACAAAGTTTTGTTGGTCTGCTTTTATCACCATCACAAAGTTGTGGGATCATTCTCGTGACGTCAAAACAGGGGGGTCGCTTCTTTGGCTAAACGTTTGCTTTAGACAAGATCGGTGTGAAAATTTCTAGCTGCATGTAGTTCTGTCTTCTTCCAATTTTTACCTGCCCACGAGCACGTGCTCTGTGGCTTTTGGCACATTGACAGATATATATATATATATTTGCTAACTAAAGGAAAATTGATGACGCTGGGGCGTTAAGTGTTACCTTGGCAACGGAGATAACAGATGAAAACATATAAAGTTTTGAGAGCCAGTTCTCACGAAATAATTTAAGTTTGTAAAAGAAAGTTTGTATAACTGACAAAATAAAGCGAACATATTAACCAAGTGTTTAGAAATACCAAAAAGAAGATCGCACAGGAAAGTCTTTTCTTTCACTAAGCTACATTTTATCAAAACGTTTCATCGAGTTTGGCTAGAAAAACCAGTTGAGAGTCGCAGGGACAACATGTCACACTAGGTAGATCTAATCTTGGTGAATACTTGAAATGATAATCTAACAACAACAAGAAGACTGAAGTGGTCCACAGTGTTTGAGTCAAAAATCATATATAAAAAAGGTCTTAATGTGTATTTCGATTAAGCTATAATTTTTGAGTTACTTTACTCGTGCAACAAAACAAATCTATTAGAATAACTGAAAAACGTCTTTTCAGAAAGGAAAGACGCAGTTCTGATAAATTCTAAAACTCAGAAATCTTTTCAAATGTTAACGCCAGTGATCACATAAAAGATATTTAAGTCATTATGTGTAAAGAAGATCTGTTCTTTGAGAGTTAAAGCTAATCCGAGAATAGCGAGATTTAATGTGAGTTAATCTAAGATTAATGAATGTTAATGCTAACCTATGATTATTTAAGGTTAAACGCTGTTCTAGGATTACTGTAAGTTAATCTAAGATTATTGAATGTTAATGCTAACCTATGATTATTTAAGGTTAAACGCTGTTCTAGGATTACTGTAAGTTAATCTAAGATTAATGAATGTTAATGCTAACCTATGATTATTTAAGGTTAAACGCTGTTCTAGGATTACTGTAAGTTAATCTAAGATTAATGAATGTTAATGCTAATAAAGAATTAATGGAGGTTAACGTTAATTTAAGGTTTTTGAGAATTAACGCTAATTTAGGAGTATACGATAAGTGAAAGTTAACGCTAATCCAGTATTACCGAGAATTCAAGCTAATCTAGGATTAGTGAGGGTTAACGCTGTGGTGTGATTTTTTCTACCTTGTTATTACAATATAGGAATTATTTTTAATTCTACGTGTGTGTAGTTTTCAAATAACAAATGGTCAAAAAATGTGTTAAGTTGCTTTCACTCTAGTTACCTTCGTCGTTTCTTTGAGATAAATTTGATCTGCCCGTGGTTGGTATAGCAGTGCAGTTGCACTTTGTTTAGGGAAGTAGACAACAATGTCCTTCGATGGTAGGTCAGGTGATTTCTCGAGATTACAATCTCCTATATTTTCTAATAGGGGTGACAAGTTATGTGATTAGCGCTAGTCGCTCTGGGTAAGCCTGGTGTTATCTATTTAACCAATAACGTAGTTTTAATTTTGAACTTATAACACCAGCTTGGTCAAGCTACCTCTCCAGTAAAGGTGAATGTTCGTCGTTCACAGGTAGCACACACAGACACGCACACACTACTGCCTTTGTGTTATGAATAATAGAGATGGTTTCTATGTGTCTTACACATTTTGTCTAATCTTTTTCTTTTCTTAGCACAGATTCACTTAGTTTTAGCAGAACTCAGAACTCCTTCTTAACATATCTTTCAGAACCTCCCGTTATATAGCGAAAATATTCACTCTTTAGGAAAATCACTTTTACCTGAAAATACCATAACATTAATCTAGAATTATTGACATTTAAAGCTAACCTAGGATTATTGACAGTTAAAGCTAACCTAGGAGTATTGACAGTTAAAGCTAACCTAGGATTATTGACAGTTAACGCTAACCTAGGATTATTGACAGTTAACTCTATCCTAGGATTATTGACAGTTAACGCTAACCTAGGATTATTGACAGTTAAAGCTAACCTAGGATTATTGAGAGTTAACGCTAACCTAGGATTATTGACAGTTAAAGCTAACCTAGGATTATTGACAGTTAAAGCTAACCTAAGATTATTGACAGTTAACGCTAACCTAGGATTATTGTGAGTTAACGCTAACCTAGGATTATTGAGAGTTAAAGCTAACCTAGGATTATTGACAATTAACTCTATCCCTAGGATTATTGACAGTTAACGCTAACCTAGGATTATTGTGAGTTAACGCTAACCTAGGATTATTGAGAGTTAAAGCTAACCTAGGATTATTGACAATTAACTCTATCCTAGGATTATTGACAGTTAACGCTAACCTAGAATTATTGAGAGTTAACGCTAACCTAGAATTATTGAGAGTTAACGCTAACCTAGAATTATTGAGAGTTAACGCTAACATA
>NW_013671046.1:10590-11514 GCF_000517525.1 Limulus polyphemus
TGATCCATTCTTGAACTGGAATTTTAATTCAAAGGTTACAACATCACACATAAAGATAATTTATTGAACTGGAATTCGGCTTCAAATGTTACAACATCATACATAAAGATGATTTATTGAACTGGAAAACGCTAACCTAGAATTATTGAGAGTTAACTCTATCCTAGGATTATTGACAGTTAACGCTAACCTAGAATTATTGAGAGTTAACGCTAACCTAGAATTATTGAGAGTTAATGCTAACATACGATTATTGAGAGTTAACTCTATCCTAGGATTATTGAGAGTTAACGCTAACCTAGAATTATTGAGAGTTAACGCTAACCTAGAATTATTGACAGTTAACGCTAACATAGGATTATTGAGAGTTAACGCTAACCTAGGATTATTGAGAGTTAACTCTATCCTAGGATTATTGACAGTTAACGCTAACCTAGAATTATTGAGAGTTAACGCTAACCTAGAATTATTGAGAGTTAACGCTAACATAGGATTATTGAGAGTTAACGCTAACCTAGAATTATTAAGAGTTAACGCTAACATAGGATTATTGAGAGTTAACGCTATCCTTTTAAACCAAATTTCAGTTCAAGAATGGATCTTTATGTGTGATGTTGTAACATTTGAAGCCAAATTCCAGTTCAGCCATGGATTCTATGTGAGATGTTGTAACCTATGAGCCAAATTTCGGTTGAAGAATGGATATCCTTATGTGCGATGCTGTAACCTTTGAAAAACTCACAATAATCCTAGGTTAGCGTTAACTGTCAATGATCCTAGGTTAGCTTTAACTCTCAATAATCCTAGGTTAGCGTTAACTCTCAATAATCCTAGGTTAGCGTTAACTCAAAATAATCCTAGGTTAGCGTTAACTGTCAATAATCCTAGGTTAGCTTTAACTGTCAATAATCCTAGTTTAGCTTT